>NC_051211.1:8084114-8259114 GCF_015220715.1 Pygocentrus nattereri | reverse complement strand
GAACCTAAAAAGACAGATGATAAGTGGACAGAGGGTATGTGGTCTTGGACTAAACTGCAACATCAATGATTCATTTTGAAAATCCTTAAGCTTAGGCTTAATCTGAGTTGGGCAAACTGGCCCCTTAAAGTGGACATGCACCCCGTCTGCTGTCTAGTTTGGCAGGCCCAGAAATCTGCAGAAGCCCAAGAAGGTTCAGAAAGCTCCAGAAGCTCCAGCGTCTGTCACTGTCACTGTCACTAGAGAGCACAGGCTGAATATTGAACTCCGTGTTCAGGCTCTAATCAGGTGTAGTGGGAATCCATCCTGTCTTCCTCATGGCAGTCCATGTTGCCATAGGCATGAAGTGGCTAACATTACTAACGTTGGACTGGATGCACAGAAAGTGAAGACTTTGGAAGAAGTACCACCATCTTCATTCGTTTAGGAGTTGTTAGATCTGACACATCTCAGAATGAGTGCTCTTCATCCGTTAGCTGATTTCTCATCTCCCGTGTTTTCTTTTCCTATTGTTGAAATACTCAGTTCATAGATTTAGAATAACAAAACTTGCATGTAATTCAGGTTGCAACTTGAATTGGCAATAGAGTTGCAACAGTACACTGCTGGACAACGAACTGTAGGGCAACAGGACTATCGTCTGCCGTTTTACACCATTTTAGTGAACCTGTAAGATAGATGGAGCTCAAGTTTACGCATTTCTAATAAAGAAAAACATTGTAATATTTAAAAGTTTACAGTTAACTGGCCAAGAACAAAAACACAACTGATGTTAATGACATCATATTTTTTATATAACTGACTAAATTGACTCTGTGATTATTGATGGAATAAACCTTTAAACCTGTAAACTTGTAAAATGTGAACTTCTATATACACTTCAGTAAAAATGGCAATATAAAAAAATAGAAAAAACTGGGCTTTTAAAGAAAAACATCAGCATTAGATTGTTTGATATATATGTATATATATATATATATATATATATATATATATATATATATATATATATATATATATATATATATACATATATATATATATCAATATTGGATGGGGCATTTATTGTGCTCTAGAAGAACAGAACACTTAGATGTCTACTGACAGGTCTTTACATTTTATTAATGTTTATGTATCGGCATTGGGATCAGCATTGGCAGATGAAAAATACTGGATGTTGGCATCAGCTCACACTTTCCATATCAGTGCATTCCTTAAAGTTTTCCTTCACTAAGAAAAGAAAAGGAAAGCTGCTGACTCAAAATTATAACAGATGTCAATAGAAAGGGGTTCCACTCCTTGTCCATTGACCTCTATTATAAGCATGTTTTGAGCCAACAGATTACTATGTACAGGAAAATGTGTCCAAATGATTGTCTGTGGTAACCTACCATATTCTATAGATGCAGCAGGTTGAAAATGCTGTATTACTTGAAGACGTGGACTGACGTGCTTATTTGACCTACTCAGCGACTACAACTGCAAATACAGCAGGCTTTCAGGAGCCTGCATTTGCCACTGTTCTTTCAAATGGATGGGCATTGTGTCCAGTATTGAAGCATTGAGAAAAACTACTCCTGGAAGGACTATATAGTATTATTGTGTTATTGTGTTATTGTGTTATTGTGTGATGAACCTGTTTTAGTATGTGTAATATTTTTTTAAGCTGGAGCAGAGGGACACTGAAGTGAAGCAGGCCTGTTAAACTAGTAATCCAATTTCTTTGGCCTAAAACACTTCACAGCTCGCCTGAACCACATTTCGTTTAAATCCAGTATGCCCCGCAGGCCCAGCGAAAAGATAAGAAGAAAAAAAAAAGGTCACACAAGTATGACAACTCCTCTTCGCAAATCTACGGTTGACTTTCCTCCAGGAAATGACTTCTGTTGCAATTCAGCCGGCCTAATCACAGCCCATCACTCGCCATTTTAAATCACTGTGTTTTTATATAAACTATTTTCCCTCCCTGAAAAAAAAAAAAAAAAAAACGAGAGTCCGCTGAGGGAAAGTGGCAGATCAAATCAGTCAGCAGGCACTTCCAACTTATAATTTCCCTCCATTTATAACACAAAATGAGTAAAATCTCACTACCCATCAATTCATCAAGGGGCACTTTTCCTCCTCCCTCTCCATCCTTTCCTTTTCCATCATTACCGTGTGTTCCAACAGGGCTGAGGAGGCTGTCAATTCTCTTTTCTCCCTCTCCCTCTCTCTCCCTCTGTCTCTCTCTCACTCTCATACAGCTCTCCCCTGCCTCATCCTCTTCAATCTCAAGCAACAAAATGATCCACTTAAAATTATGAGTTGCTGGTGTAATGAAAAAGGGCTTTCAGTATTTATCTGAGACGCTCGCCAGAACGCTTATCCTAGCATCGAGATTGGAGGGGGAGAGGGAAAAAAAAGGAAAAGAAGAAAGGAAAAACCAACAGCGCTGCTTTAATCCAATTGGATTGTGCTTTAAAAGGCTTTCCTGTGTGTTTGCCACTGGCTGCCATTGGCTGTGTGCGCTCAGGCCTGCACAGCTTCCCTTCTGTTGGACAGTGCAGCGATGGCCGCTGGCTCAGTCGTTAGCATGGCTGCTTCATCAGGTCCAAACAGCCGAGTGAAGAGGCTCTTATTGGAGATGGGGGACGTTTGATCTGAGTGGTGCAACATATGCCCAGAGTCCTAAACATCCTAGATCTAGTTTACAGATACATTACACGTGAAAATGTTAGGGTTAAAATTTATTCATATTTTAAGATAAAACAATAAGTTAGTTTAACAGTTACGCATTTTTGAGCCTCAATTTAGCAATATTGTTTTTTTTTTTAAAATCAATTACACAGAATTCCAAGCACCACAGAAGTGTTCATCTTCACAGTCATGCTCATGGGTGAGCACCATATTTTTCAGGTGAAAAAAGGTTTTCTGTCATTTGAACTGCAATAATCCGTGCATGACTATGAAATATAAGATTTAAAATATGCCATAAAGAAAATGCCAAATAAATATTATAAAATATTTAATAAAAGTTGTGGTCACCAGAAGTTGTTGTCCCTGGTGTTACTACATAACAAAAAATCCCTTATTTTGAAATGAAAATCACACCGATGACATCATGACTTCCTTTTACCTCTTTTCTGAGGATCTATAAAGAAAAGCACATGGTAAGTCCACTGTGTCTTTTCAGTTATCAGACCTTTTCTATTTAGCTCATGATTTCATATGAAGCTTTTATCTGAAGTTGCTGGTGCGACCTGCTTTACTCTTAGGTAATTGTGAAAAAATAGAATCCAAATGGATTAAATGACATATTTTAGTGGTGTCATGATTGGCCCCTCCCAGTCCTGTCCATGTGCATTTTTGTTTTGGTTTTGTAACTCCGCCCCTGATTGTTTCCACCTGTCCCTTGTGTATTAAGCCCTGTCTTTGTTTGAATCTCTGTGTTGTTTGATGTATCAGTGTTTATTCTGGTTTATGTTATGTCTGCCCCTTGATCTATCCGTTTTGGCTATATGAACCTGGTCTGTCTCGACTATGACCCTGGATTTGCCCTTAATAAATCTAATAAATGCGTCCACCTCATCGCTCCTCGTTACAAGTGGATATTCCATGATTGACAACATGTGATTTGATGCTCTGTGGCAGCCATTTCATAAAATGCATTTTTCATGAAAAATGCCACTGGTGTTACCTTTCTTCTATGTAACACCAGTGACGATCAGGGACACCAGTGACTCCTATGGATAAAAGTGGACGTTTCTGTAGACCATTAACATTAATAACATTAATTTCCACTCTCCAGTAGTACTGGACTTGGTAGCCAGCAGCAACTAGCCAGTGAAACAGAACACTTGAAAAAAGAAAGTTGGATCAGTTGAAAAAACTACCAGGAAACAACATTCAGATAGCTGCTAGTATTGTAAGCTAGCAAATGACTAGGCCTATGTCAGCTATGTTATCAGGGCCATGTGCACGTTATTGATTCACTAAACATATGAACACCATCACACCACACAGATTAAGGACTAACTAGTTTTTTAATCTCTTTGAACTGACTTTAAATACATAATGCATAATTTATTTTGGAAAATAAACCAGACAAATATTAAAGACAAATTTTACAAACTACTTGGAAAAAAAAGACTAGACTTAATATAAAATTATTTTGTTGGAAATGTTGTTACTGACGTTGCTAAACTGTTTACTAATTTAATTTACAAAGAAATGAGCAATAACAACAAAATGAAGGAAAAATAAGTTAATTGGAGTGCAGGCAGATAATGAGTCCTGAAAAGTGGCAGTTTGTCTAATCTTCTGCGTAACCACCAAAGGGCCCCTGGAAAATGCTAAGCAAAAAGCCAGTGGGCCACCAGCTTTGCCATTTGCTATCACTACTTTTGCTTTCTAAGTAGTTAACAGTAAGTGGATCCCCATTACCAACCTGGAAGCTAGAGACTAGCAGGTAAAACCAAGTGCTTTCAAACTTTTCTGGATGACCCACAAAACTCAGGACAAACTCAGGCAGATAACACACCTTGTATGGAAGACGGGAATCTAACATTGTTAAATGGCTAATTTGGCTATGTTAGCTGTGTCGATCAGAAGAACAGACCCACATTAGCTCATGAATAGCATGCAAGCTGTCTAGCCAGCTAACTTGCCAGACTAACATGTTAGCTCTAACGTCTCAATGCCAGAACATCCACCTGTCATCTTGTTCTCTCATCTCACTCTCCATATATTTTTTCTTTCGTTTCTATGCAAATGATGCATAATGTTGTTTGGACACTATTCTGTTTGCCTACAGCTCCATATGAGAAATGGGGAGAATAAAATAATAACTGTTACAACAATCACAATCTTTGCAGGTCGACTGTCTGCCATGCTCTTTAGAATGTGTTTGGCATGAAATAAGCAAATGTAATAAACGGCATTGGAATTCATTCGCGTTACTGGAAAGATTTGCATAGTTGATGTACAGGAAAGATCTCACATCCACAAGTTCACAAGTCTGCGTTCACAGAGAAACAAAATGGATGCGCTGCCACGTATACACACACACACACACACACACACACACACACACACACACACACACACACACACACACACACACACACACACCATACACCTCCGCATGTGTGCACACACACACCGGCTCCCACAGAGGAATTCATCTCTCAGCAGTTCGCGCTGCCCCGCAGCTAGTGGAAGCGGCTGCAGACATTGATCAAAATGACTACTAACATGAAGAAGTTCAAAATTCACCACACCCAACTCCCCTTTAAATCTATTTACCTACAGCACCCACTCAAGCAGGACACACACACACACACACACACACGTTTGTATTCCTGTCTTTGTGGAGTGTGTCCATGTACTTTGGCATGAGTGTGTGCAGGGACCTTAAAAATGACAAATTTAGTGAAACACACTGGCAAATTATTTGTACCTGTTAAACAGTAATTGTGCATTAAAACGATTAAAAACTTCACTGGACTGTATGGACCTAAGTCTGCTTGTGTTTTAGCGATATGCCCCCAAAACAGTTGACGAAAGAAGTGATCCAGCTTGTGATGAAAATGCAGTGTTAAATGGTGCACAGCCACTGCATATATATTAAAAAGCATAAAATAAAAATGCCAATTCGCACTGAAACAAGCACACACAGGTCTACTCTCAAACCATTTTAAAGGACAGTCTTTTGTTTTGGGGACACTGCAGTGCCCTCAGGAGCAAAAGGGAAATAATGGTTATTTAAATGAACGTGTCGCTGCAGTCGAAAGAAAACCTTGTATCTCCAATTTAGTTGTTTTTTAGTTTCTGGCCTACTTTACCTGTTGTCCTTTACATCATGTGTGAATTTCATGATGACTGTTCGATTGCCTTACATTAACGGTAAGGTAGGTTGGTTCTTTCTTCTGTAAAGTTATCATTTTGGAGATATGAGGTTTTCTTCCAACAATAACAAAATACTTTTGGTTTTTTCTTCCAACAACAGTGAAGTGATTTTTCGTATCACTTTTTCTGGAATAAAACCTTGTAACTCATTCACTGAAATTTACACACAATGTAAAGTGCAATGAGTGCTGTCAAATTATGTCAAAAACTGAAAAATGGGAATGAAACATATTGGGGAAAAAATAAAACATAACATTTACTCTGTGCCAAACATTATGGCAGACTTTATATTTTATGTTTGCTTTTTTCCAATATGTAAAATTGGAATAAGACAGAAATTGTGCAGCAAAATTTGTAAGTTCCCTGTTAGGTTTGTGTTTTACTTAATAAATAAATAAAACAGGTAATCTGACTGGAGGTGTTGAAACTTTTGCATACAGCTCTATATACCCTCAGCCACATGTCCCCACAAAGTCACATTCTCTCTACCATCCTGGGAACATTTGGTCCCCGCAAAAACTAAATACATGCATACAGACACAAAATCTTAATTGGAAACTAGTCTGGGTTTTACTGGAGAGAACATAAGGAATAATCTCCTTCCACAAGGGGGAGCTGGGTGGAGACCGCTACACCTGTCCATTGTCCATGCTGTGGAAATCCATCCGTGGAGCTGGACAGATAATTACAATGCATAGTAAAATGACCCTCCAGCCAACCAAGTCAGTAATAGAGTAATTAGAGCCGTAATGCAACTCAGATACCTTTAAAGGCGTGTGGCCAAAGAGAGATCAAGACTAATTGGTTGTCAGGCTTTGAACGTTGCAGCAGTGAGCTCATGGCCATGGTGGGGTCTCCTTCGCCACAGTCCAGGCCGGAGAGGTCAGGCTAATTGTCTTTCTCCTGCCAGCTCGAGAAGCGTCTGCTCACACAGAGGAAGAGGAGGAGGAGGAGAAGGAAGGAAGAAAACTAGTTTGGGCAAGCTGGAGATGGATTGCAGGTCTGTTGGGCTGTTTAGGAGTAGCCGTCCTTTGTCTGAGCGATTTTTGCATATTCAGCCCCCATGCAGCCCACGTAAATGTTAATGCACGCCCACACAAACACATTTGTGCTAACAGGGCGAGCTTATTTTTCCAGCTCGTTCATGTTTGCTTCAGATTTCTCACTTCCTAAAAACCCACACACGTCAAACACACACACACACACACAGGGAGGAGCAAGGCACAAGATAAGGGAACATACAGACACACACACAAACACAGTGGCAATAAAAGTCCAGAAATCTGCACACACACACACACACACACACACACACACACACACACACACACACACACACACACACACACACACACACACACACACACACAGTGGCAATAAAAGTCCAGAAGTACATCACATAGCTGAAACCAACCATGGCCTCTGTCCATTCTAAAACGCAATAGTATGCTTTGCTTGCTAGCTATATTAGCCTAATGATGTAAAACTAACAAAGCAAACTTCAGACACAAAACATGTCTTGACTGACTGACTACATTTGGGGTAAATATGTGCCTTTGATTTTTGGTCAAAGGGTTGCTTTAAACATGACATCCACTCTTTTCCCAGCTTTCAGAGTTTCCATTTCTTGATCATCATGGCAACTCTGCACATAGCAGCTTGTCTTTTCCTCTATCTCTCAGCTTTGTAGGCATCCTTTGCTCGCACAATCAGCTGAAACTAGATCCGGCAGTCAGGCCCTGGCCATGTTTCACGCTTGCACTGATACACACTGATCCCCATACTGTGATACAGGCTGGTCAGAGGCTTAGGGACAAAAAAAAAAAAAAAACACCAAAAAAAAAAAAACAATCGGATTGCACTTTGTCTAATGGAGGACGAAAGCTTTGGTAAAAAATGCTGTATTACTAAAATCGCTGACGTGAAGCTTCAGAGATGAAATGTCCTATCCCTGATACGAGCCTTTTTGATTTTCTTTTTATATTGCAATCTGCAGTTCTTTGTACATGAGATCATGTTACAGATAACCCCCCATTGCCCTTGTTTCAGCAAAACTGCAAAGTCGTTCTTTCTGGGGCCTGTCGCACAAAGCACAATCAACTTAGTGAGGGTTCCTGACTAAATTGCAGCTTCATAAACCCCAACAACCACAGTTTATTCACTCAAGTTATGATTAACATAAAAGCATGACGTTTACAACAGCCAACCGCATGAAACATGGAGAGGAGTCAAGCAGCTAAACTTTCAGTGGAGGAACAAGAAATCATACACGCTTAAAAAGATGGTTCTTCAAGTGTTCTTTAGTGAAAGGAATGGTTCTATACAGAATCATGTCATGCTTAAATGGTTCTTCACATTATGAAATGGTTGTTCAGATTGATGGAGAAGGTGTATATGGTTCTATATATAACCTTTTTGAAAATGGTTCTACACTCTTAAAAAAGATGGTTCTTCAAGCATTCTTTAATAAAGAAAATGGCACTATATAGAACCATGAGAACCCTTTGCATGATTAAACCATTCTTTGCATCATGAAGTTTCTTAAGAATGTGCTATAGATGGTTCTACACAGAACCTTTTTGAAAAGGCTCTATATAGCTCCAAAAAGCATTCTTCTATTGTTACGACGTCAAGCTTGTGACAATAAAAGAACCCTTTTGGGTGCTATATATGACCCTTCTCAAAAAAGTTCTAAATAGTATCATCTGCAGCACGTTCTCCATCAATCTAAACAACCGTTGTGTGATGCGAAGAACCCTTTAATCATGCAATGTTCACGGTTCCACACAGAAGCATTTTCTTTTCTAAAGAACCATCTTTTTGAGTGTGTGTATGGCACCAAAAAGGCTGCAAAGGTCTGGAGTCACTTGTCATGTTAATCATTGCTGTTATTTTATTCAAGAATAATTAATACAATGTATGTCGATATACCATAAAGTAGACACTGTGAGGTCATATATGTTTATGTGTTATGTTATATTACATTTTTTACGTTTTTGGGAACACCACAAAGCTGTTAAATAATAAAGAATTATATATAATATATACTTTATTATATTTCAAATAGGAGGCTAATTTAATACTCAATGTTTTACAGCTCTCTCAAACATTATGGAATCATCTGCAACTATGTTCATCTTTCTCGACCCATTTTACATTTTGAGAGGGCAGGTAAGGCTTAGCCCATCCTGAGAAGATGTCAAAGTCCCCCTGCCTCCCCTCACGTGTGTATGTGTGCATGCGCTTGTTCAAATTGCTTAAATTCTACACAAAACTTTGTAAATTTCATCTCAGCTGTTTGATAACTCAGCTATGTAGTCTTCACTAGGGTATAAATTGTGCTTGTAGGGAAGAGGATTTACATACTTGCACATACGCACACGTAACTTTAACTTTTCTTCCAACTTTGCAAATATAACTGTACTTTTTTACTATTGTTTCAGTGTTACTCTTATATTTTCTACTTTTTCTCTGTATTTTGTTCTTAGATTATATTAAGATTATATGTGGTGAATGGAGGAACAGCAAAGTAAGAATTTCATTGTTCAGTGTAACTGCCTGTTTCTGCTGTGCCTATGACAATTAAACTCTTGAACCTTGAATCTAGTGTGGGGTTATGTGAAGCCTGCATTCTTACTGATGTGTGTGTCTTGTTCTACAAATCTATTGTACAATGTTGTACATTACCTCTGCTTTCTTCTTTGGCAGCATAAATGAGTAAGTTGATCATAGCCAGTAGAAGGTAGCAGATTTACTTAGTAATGCTGGTTGCTTAGTAGTGGTTATTGTTATGTTTATTTTCAAAAGAATGTGCTCCAGGAAGTCTAGCTTTATGCCATGTTCACATTTTGGCAATGAAAATACTGTCATTCCATGCTTCAAGGCGATATGCGACTGACACCGGCATGCAAAAATAATTACCAGCAAAAGCAGATAATTATATTACTCACCAACATGTGCATGCAGCATCAGTTGTGTCTAGGCATCTATCTATCTGGTTGGTGCAAAAGGCTTAAAGCTCAGGTACATTTTTCGTTCATCAAGGTACAAAGAATGTAAATGTACCCTCAACGGTACAACAGTGGTTTTAAGGTCCAGTTGTGTACCTTAAAACTTTGTCCCAGTAAAAAAGACATATTTGTACCTTTTCATAAAATAATGTTTTAAAGCAGAGCAATAAAATAAAAAGCCTGGAGATGATACGGGGTGCGTGGAGTCAGTACAGCTTCGTGCAGTTGTGGGCTGGAGGTTAGGAATCCAGCCTTGTGACCGGAAGGTCGCCGGTTCGATCCCCAGAGCCGACACCACATGACTGAGGTGTCCTTGAGCAAGCCACCCAACCCCCAACTGCTCCCCAGGCGCTGCGGATTGGGCTGCCCACTGCTCTGGGCAAGTGTGCTCACTGCCCCCTAGTGTGTATGTGGTGTTTCACTTCACAGATGGGTTAAATGCGGAGGTGAAATTTCCCCGTTGTGGGACTAATAAGGGTCTCTTAATTAATTAATATGGTACAATTATTTTCCCTGAATAAAGGTACTACGATGTACCCTTAAGGGTACCACCCCAGTGACAAGAGGGCCACTGCCCAGTGACAGTTATAGGACCTTTATTTCTGAGATTGCACAAACAAATAACTAGTTAAAACGGTCTTAATTTAGACTTTAGTTAGGACAACCAGCACCAGAAGCTTATCCCTTATTGGCCCAAGAGCCTAAACATCACCAACCATTGTGGGACAAGTAGTCCAGGGCAAGACGGTAAGTTTAAAGCTGGCTAAGCAGCAAATCCTGATTGTTCTTCTTTCTCTATCACTTTCACTAAGCTTCCTTCAATGGCCACTCCACGGATTCTTTTTCCCATTAAATGCAAATGCTTGTGACTAATTAGCACATCTCCTCTAATCTGCTCTCCTCTCTTGTCCTTTTCTTCTCTCTTTCCCCTTCTCCCCCTTCTCTCTCTCTCTTTTTCTCTCTCTCTGATGATGATGTGTAAATATGGAATTATTGGGGAATTGATCGCTCCGTTTCCCTGTCCACTGCGGTCTCCTCCCATTAATCTGAGATGACTGCAGAAGAAACCTAAAATCCATCACTGGCTCTGGCCTAGACAATTGTCTGAAGGGTCCGCTCCATCCAAATTCAATTACAATCAATGGAGTATATATACACACACACACACACACACACACATACAGGGCCTTAGACAGACGCAAATACCCAGAGAGTGAGACAGAGACAGGGAGAGACCGGGAGAGAGAGAGAGAGAGTGAGAGAGTGAAAAGAAAAGTGTCTGTTTTATGTGTTTGAGTTTCCCTGGTGAGTAGAAACTGTGGCTGCGCTTCGACTGGCCTTTAAGTAAATAACAATGGACTAAAAGTAGGGCCTTAACTTCAAACTTCATTTCGTCTACATATGAAAGTCTTGTAAATTCATTATTTCTGTTTGTTTTTCTGTACACTGTCTGAAAAATGCCAGTTTTCTTTTATGTTATGTTAACATTTCATGATGAATGACACAACAGAAATGGTCCATAATGAGATCTCATTACATTAACTTGCATGAAAGACATGACTGTAACTAGCCATGAGGCCAGTGTTTTTTCTCACGCTTCATGTATTTATTTCAGTCAAAATAGCCATTAAGGGCAAGTTATTCATCTTTCAATACTGGGGAAAAAAGTAGAAAACATTTAACAGTTCAGTCATAGAAGTTGGTTACATTTACTGTAATTCCAACACCATTTATTAGGGTCTGACTTCCACTGGTGTGCTTGGTAGGCCACACATAATGGTGTCCTTTTTGATGAGCTCCAAATGCTTCATATGATGCTGTGCAAAACCTACTAAACTGAGCCTGAAGGACAGAATGTAAAGTTACAAATGGACTTTAAAAACACTAGACTGACCTCTCAGTGCTGCTGTGTCTAATAGGCAAACTTGCATTTGCCTGACACTTTGAATTTACAACACTTTAAGTTTCACAACTCATAAGGTAAGACACATTGCTCTCATTTGGCATGGCAGTAAAGAGGTTTGTGGTTTGATACTAATGTCAAGACAATATGCTTTGCTGGGGGGACCTGATATGAGTCACTCAGTGATGTTGAGGTCTGAAAGGGGTGTCTGGTCCATTGTTCTGAGAACTGTTCTTTTCTCAGTGAGGGCTGCTTGTCAGACGTACAGTGTTGTCTTCTCACAGTGGAAGGAGAGACAGAAACACTTGTGAATCTTTTCAGATCTGAAGCAACAGTGGAACCTGACTTTCTTCTCTCTCTCAAAGCCGAAAGCTTTAAATGCTGTTTATCTGATAGGGACAGTTTTGGTGGTCTTACCAGATCTTACATGGTTGTTTTCTCTATCTTTTAATAGTCTTTTGATGTCTAGTTTTGGAAAGTCCTGTTTTTTTTCACTTATTTTTCTTTGACTTTATTCTTTCTTATGCAAGTGGATAATGTCATATCTAATATCATCAGAAATACCTGCTTGAAAATGAATAACTTGTACGTAATGGCCGTTTTGACAGGAAATGAAATAAATGAAGGGTGGCTTGTGAAGTAATGTAAATGTGAACATTTATCAGGGCGGTTAATGGATTACACTAAAGTACAAACCCCATAATTTGTTTTTTATGTAGGCTACTCACACACGGAGATGAAGGCATATTATATCTCACTGTATAAGTACACTACCCTTCCCATTAGCTACGGTTGAGACATATTATAAAGGCTTTTCTGTAATCAGCAACAACCAAGAAGAGAGAGAGAGAGAGAGAGAGAGAGAGAGAGAGAGAGAGAGAGAGAGAGAGAGAGAAAAAGAGAGAGAGAGAGAGAGAGAGAGAGAGAGAGAGAGAGAGAGAGTGCACTATGTTCATTTATTTAGATGTTAGCAAAACTAAAAAGGCTCTTTTTGTTACTGTATGTCATGCTTCCTGGCTCTCATTCAGACTCCAGCCACTTTATGAACTCCAATTCCCATGATTCCCCTGTTTGTTATATCACTCCACCAGCCAATCATCTGTCAACCAGCAGATCCAAGTCACCTGAATACTGATTGCTTTCACCTGTTTAGTTGTTTACATATGCCTGCCTGTATCATTCTCTCTTTACACAGCCTTTCTCTTGTTTTGCCTTTACACTGTTTTTACTTTGGTTTGTTTATTGTTGTTGTTTTTCAGATGTACCTTTTTGGCTCAGTTTACCTGTTTATTGGCTCTTTAGTTTTGATGCTTGCTTGTTTATTTACTTTGATTTCTGCCTTATCCCATGTGTTTTGCTGCTCTGGTTTTTGACCTGGTCTGGTCTGGTCCTGTTCCTTTGGTTAGTTCTCCTTTTAATAAACCATACAATTTATTTTATATCCTCAAGTGCCTCCTGGTTCATCAGCTCTGTTCTGATTGGCTGTTCTGCATTGTGCCTCAAGCCAAGTTGAAATACTCCTTATAACTTCATTGTGAATGGGTGGGGCTAACCTGCTATAGGCTGAATAGGCAAATGTGCTCATATGCAATTTTTTGTGACATCACAAAAGCACTGAATTCTAAATAGGCTGTTCTTAAAGCTCAGTTTTCATATACAGCCTGTATAGCACATTTGGAAACTTACTATACTACATCATATAATACATACTCTATCAGCTCTTTATTTAAAAAAAGAGGGGGGGGGGGGGGGGGGGGGGGGGGGTAATTCAGTTTTTTTAGTGATAGGGGCCCTTTAAAACACCAGAAAAACCAATGTTAAACTTCCAGCTGAGTTAGTATATAGACCTTAATATGCACTTTCATCTGAAATCAGCAAATAAATGGTAAAATAATTGACAAACAGTGTAACAACAGCAGCTTATTAAACAATAGGGGATGGGAAAATCATATTTGGCAGTGTGGTTTATTCACTGTGTGAACTGGGTCACATTTCTGCAGAACTCACACAAATGTTTCTCCTGGTTACGGACCCGATTAATGAATCTCACATTCTTCTCCCATAAAGTTGCTGTTTCAAAGAAAGAAGGTTTTCTCGGCTTTCAGAAGCAATGACTTAAGTATTCTTAAGGTGATCATTCAACGTTTAATCAATGAGAACCTTTTTTCTGCTTACCTGCTGATGGATAAAGGCATTGAAAGGCCTTTTCCCGTCTGTGGTTTTATCTGAAATCCCTTGAGCTTCACACAGGACCAGCAAACTCTTCTGAAAACTGAAGAAACAGAAAAGGCTGTTGTTCTGCTGGTACCGAAGCAGATACATCAACACCAACATATCTGGATAAATTTAACAAAGAATGTAAATAAGAACAGAATGCAATGATCATTGACAGATCAGTCCACATTAAGTTACTTTCTATAAAAGTAATCACATAACACTACATGCATGATGGTTGTTAATGGTTGGTGGTTGCTAAGGTGTTGCTACTCCACTGCAGTGGTATCCCAGGTGGTTGCTAAGATAATGCTAGGCCTTTGCTGTGGTGTCCCAGGTCGTTTGCAAGGTTTCGCTAGGCCTTTGCTATGGCATTGCAGATGGTTGTTAAGGTGTTGCTAGATCACTACTATGTTATCCCAGGTGGTTGCTAAAGTGTTGCTAGGCTGTTGCTATGCAATGTTACCCCAGGTGGCTGCTAAGGTGTTGCTAGGCCATTAAAATGTTATGCTATTCATTCCTGTTGAACAAAATCATGCTTGATCAAGCACTGTATGAACACTGTCAGACCGTTGACCATCAAATCAGTTAAAAAAATAAGCAAGAAGGGCAGTAAGTACATTTACAATAGGACTTTAAAAACACTAGCCTGAGCTCACAGTGCTGTTGTGTATAACAGGCAAGCTTTCATTGGCCAGACACTTTTCATTTACGATTAAGTTAATTAAGTTCCACAGCTCATGAGACTATAAGGTACATTGGACTCACTTGGAATGGCAGTAAAGAGATGTAAGGAAACATCTATAAAAACATCTGTAAGAGCAATGTAGTTTGATCCTAATATCAAGACAATGTGCTTTGCTGGGGGCGCTGATATGAGCAATTATGCTCAGGTTGTAATGAAATGTAGTTAGTCATTGTTTTGTTAGCACTGATGATACAAATGATATGAGATAACAATGGCATAATTGATCACAATAATGATAAAATATGGCCTGTGTTATACCATAAAAATAACCTTTTAATGAAGATAATTATTGAAAAATAAGAAAAACTGTCCCAAAACCACACCTAAAGATTTTTTCCAGCTGCCCCAAAGTGAAAACTGACAGACTAAAATATTAAACTGCTTTGTTTACATTTCTCGTTTTAATTTATTAATTATCATAATATGAATTCCCAAAAACAACAATAACCAGAATATATGTTCAGCAGACATGCATATGCCCACAATGTATACAAACATGGTCCATAAATACAGTTATGTGCATATGTATGAGAGTATGCGTAACAAACGTTGAGCAACTGAATATATAATGTGTCTAAGCATCAGCTTATTCCTTGTAATTAAACACCTGAAAAGTAAAACAAATCACTGTAAACTCAGACTGTGTTCATGTTTTCCTGCACCAAATGCAAAAATGATTATATTAATTCTGGATTGTTGCTGCTCTTAGAACCAGTGTATATTACAATGGGCATCAAAATTGCTATTAAACAGTAATTATGAGCAATTATCAACACTTGACTTCTCATTGATTATGGCTGGCTTTATAAAAAGAATAGAACAAGATCATATTTTAATGTAATTTTGGGTCTGAAAGGATTAAATGCTTGGGTGCTATTAGACATCACTGCCAAATCACTGAACACAACAGAATAGTCTGCGAACAGGACTGTCATATTCAATCGGATTACAGAGAATATCCACCAATCAGGTATAAAATAATGACCACCTCCTCGTTTCTACACTCATTGTCCATTTTATCAGCTCCACTTACTGTGTAGGTGCACTTTGTAGTTCTACAATTTCTACAACAGTTCTCTGATACTTTGTTAGCCTCCTTTTACCCTGTTCTTCAATGGTCAGGACCCTTACAGAGCAGGTACTATTTAGGTGGTGGATCATTCTCAGCACTGCAGTAACATTGACGTGGTGGTGGTATGTTAGTCTGTGTTGTGCTAGTACGAGTGGATCAGACACAGCAGTGCTGCTGGAGTTTTTAAACACTGTGTCCACTCACTGTCCACTCTAGTAGACAGTCCTATCTTGTCAGTTCACCTTGTAGATGTAAAGTCAGAGACAATAGCTCATCTGCTGCTGCACAGTTTGTATTGGTCATCTGCTAGCCCTTCATCAGTGGTCACAGAATGCTGCTGGCTGGATATTTTTGGTTGGTGGACTGTTCTCAGTCCAGCAGTGACACTGAAGTGTTTAAAAACTCCAGCAGCACTGCTGTTTCTGATCCACTCATACTAGCGCAACACACACTAACACACCACCACCCCATCAGTGTCACTGCAGTGCTGAGAATGATCCACCACCCGGGGGGGGGGGTGCACCTTTAATGTTATGTAGTGTTTTTAATGGCAACAATATGCTATTCCTATTTAATTAGATGTCATTTTTGTGTATGCTTTAATATACTAAAATAGTATTATATAATACTATTTTATGATTTCTGTATTTTTTTGCTTTTTATTATATATAACATATTAAAGCAGTTTTTTATGTCAATTTTGTTCTACACACATTGTTAATTTGTTTTTTGTTTGTTTTTCCGATCGGTTAAAGGGAAAGTTTTGACATAAAGGGTACATTTTGCTTGAAGAATGATTTACTTACTAGTGCAAATCAGGCTAAACCAGCTGCAGACAATTGCACAGAAGGATTTGCATCAGATTATCTTGACAAATGAGGCTGGTTTCTGAGCAGTGAGATTGCTCGTGGATTGCAGGCGGCGTTACTATTATGAGTTTTTTCCGGAGTGTTATTTTTTTTCCCCATTCTCATTTATTTATATATTTTAATAGAAAAAAGCTTCTGCAGCTGTATTCTAGCAAATAAGGATAAATGCTCCAAATATATTGCCTTTTCCACAGGTCATTATTTACTAATTATAAACAAATGACTTGCATTGATAAACTACTCATTAGCACAAAACAGCAGTCTGAGTAGATTAAGCTACTTATATCAGAAGAATTTATGAATTCATGAAGAGAGAAAGAGACTGTAGGAGGGAAGAGGGAGAGAGAGAGAGATAGAGAGAGAGAGAGAGAGAGAGAGAGAGAGAGAGTAAAAGGAAACATGAAAAGCAGAGAGCCATATTACAGGGTGGATCACACTGACACACGCACACACACACACACACACACACACACACACACACACACACACAGTACGACGGTAGCGACTGAGTAACAGGAGACAAGTGTGACAGAGACGCAGAAGGTATGCGAGGGTGATGGTGAAGACAGGGTAATGATGTGTATATAATGGAGAAATAGACCCACTCAAGGAGCCTGAGCACAGGAAAAAGAATAAAAACACAAAATAGGATGGGCAGCATTTGTATTTAGCCCTTTGTGGGGACCAAACATCCTCAAGATAGTGGAGAATTTGTTACATTTTTTAAATGTGATGACAAATTTATTGAAATTGAGTTCAATAGTTCAGTAAGTCCAAAATGATTGTGAAATGTTAATAAAATCAGGAAGCAGTGATTAGTACATTCTGTACAACCTGTAAACATTATAAAACATGATATTTGATGTTTTTCCTCATGTTTTTTTTTTTTCAATTATATGCATATTCCTTGGCATCAGGTGAAGTTCCATCAACTTTCAAGACTGCAAGAGTACTCCCCATCTTGAAGAAACCCATGCTTGACAGCTCTGATGTCAACAACTACAGACTGGTATCACTTCTTTCTTTCCTTTCAAACATTCTTGAATGTGCAGTCTATAATCAACTTTGTTTTTTTCTCACACAGAACCAGCTCCAAGACCCCAACCAGTCTGGCTTCAAACCAGCACACTCTACAGAAACTGCCCTCATCGCAGTGACTGAGAACCTCCAATCTGCAAGATTAGCCAAATTGCCATCTGTCCTGATCCTTCTTGATCTCTCAGCAGCTTTTGAAACTGTCAACCATACGATCCTTCTGGACATCCTCACCAACCTCGCAATCACTGGTTATGCGTGGAAGTGGTTCAAGTCCTATCTGGAGGATCGCTCTTATCAGGTAACATGGAGAGGGTTCACATCCTCTCCATGCAGGCTTTCCACTGGTGTCCCCCAAGGCTCGGTCCTGGGTCCTCTTCTCTTTTCTCTTTACACTAGCTCTCGTGGTGATGTAATATCTTCTCATGGCTTCTCTTATCACTGTTATGCTGATGACACTCAACTAATGTTTTCTTTCTCTCCCTCTGACACACAGGTTTCCAGTCGCATCTCGGCATGTCTGTCTGACATCTCTACATGGATGGCAGCTCACCACCTGAAGCTCAATCCCAGCAAGACTGAGCTGATATTCATCCCTGCAACTACAGGACCTCATCAGGATCTTGCCATCTCATTCGAGAACTCCCTAATTGTTCCATCTGTAGAGGCAAGAAATCTTGGTGTGACTCTGGATGGCCAGTTATCGTTTTCGACTCACATCACGAACCTAACTCAGTCATGCAGGTATCTCCTGTACAACATCCGGAGGATCCGACCCTTCCTCACCCGAGAGGCCACCCAGGTGCTAGTGCAATCTCTTGTTCTCTCAAGGCTTGACTACTGCAACTCACTCTTGGCTGGTCTTCCCATGCAGACCATCAAGCCTCTACAACTAATCCAGCACAACTCGTCTTCAATCTGCCCAATCAGCCACATCACCCCACTGCTGCGCTCCCTTCACTGGCTTCCTGTAGCTTCACGCATCAGATTTAAAACCCTAATGTTTGCCTACAAAGACAAAAATGGACCAGCCCCTACCTACTTGATGGCAATGGTGAAATCTCTAACTGTACCACGAGCCCTTCGAGCTTCGATTACAGCTCGGCTTGACCCACCATCCTTCAAGGTGCATGGAAGACAAGCGTCGAGAATGTTCTCTGTACTGGCACCCAGGTGGTGGAATGAACTCCCACTGGCTGTCCGAACAGCAGAGTCTCTTGCTGTCTTCAAACGTAGACTGAAGACTCATCTCTTTACACAGCACTTAAATGAGCATTGAACTATAAGCTGCACTTATTTTATTGTACTGCACTCTGTATTGTAGTTTACTGTATTGTGTTGTATTGTTTGTTAATGTATTGCATTGAATGGCACAGAGTTCTGCGTTCAACTCTGTTTCTTTTTCTCTTGGTGTCTGCAGTGACATTTTGTTTCTAGCAGTATCTGAGCTCAGGACTGTCTTTTTCTCTAAGCTACTGGTAACTAGCAAAGATACTTTCTCTAGATTGACAAAGCACTTCTTGTAAGTCGCTCTGGATAAGAGCGTCTGCTAAATGCTGTAAATGTAAATGTAAATGTAATGCATATTCCAAATTTGATGCCTGCAAGATGTTCTGAAAACCTTGGGACAGGAACATGGTTCATGTTTATGAAGTTTTGAAGCTTTTTTTTTTTGGAAGCTGTGCAACCATCTGAGGCCTTTGTTGCATTTCATAATGCCACATGTTTTCAACTGGAGACAGTTCTTGACTGTAGTCAGGCTTATCTAGCACCTGCATTGCCAGATTACATAGCTGAGCTGTTGTTACATGAGCAACATGTTACATGTTGTTCATGATGAAATAAGCATGGACATCCATGGACAAGAAAACATGTAAAAGGTTGTCACTGCTGTTGGGGCAAAACCTTGTATCTCCATTTTTGCCATTTCTCAGTTTTTGACAATTTGAAAATGCCTTTGGCCCCTCACATTGTGTATAAATTTCATGATGAATGGAACAAAAGCAATGGCCAAACATGACTTGGTATGATGTCTGGTTCCATTTACTTACATAAAAAGTAAAGTATGTTTTACCTTCTCCTGTAAAGTTATCATTTTTGAAATACAAGCTTTTGCTCCGACAGCAGTGATATGTTGCTATATTTCAGCTATAATGGTCCCTTTACTGATGTGAAAGTTACCCATGCCGTGGGCACTTAAAAATCCCACACCATGACCAACCCTGGCTTTTGAACTTTACACTGGTAACAATATGGATGGCCCTTTTTTTTCTTGACCCAGAGAATACGTCCATTATTTCGATAAACAATCTAATTAGTTAAAAAGTGCACTAGTCAGACTACAGTACACATTTCCACTGTGCACCAGACCATTTTAAAAGCCCAGAGAAGTTGGTAGCATTTCTGGACATTGTTAATGTATGGATCTGCATAGTACAGTCCTCGTTTGTATTTGTGGATGCAGTGAAATACAGTGTCTGTGTTCATTGACAACTATTCCCGAGCCCACCTGGCAGTCCATCACAGAAACATGACGGTTTTTTAATGCAGGGCCATCTGAGATAGTGCCACAAAGATAGTTTTACTAGACTGTGTTTTGTGTGTGTGTGTGTGTGTGTGTATGAAACTGTATATGACAGCACATAAGATGACAAAAAATCATCTGCTGGAGATTTGAAAGATGGTGAGTAGCCTGAATACTTTGTCAGCCAGACTGTTGAAGAAGAGATGGAGAGATGGAAGGTGTGGTGAGAGGAAGAGAGATATGCACATGCAGAAGATGACATTGAGAGCTAGAACAGAGTGGTAGAGAGAAAGAGAGAGAGAGAGAGAGAGAGAGAGAGAGAGAGAGAGAGAGAAACGGAGCATGAGATTATATTACACTGAGTAATATGTGAGGGAGTGCTAGAGTTATGGCCTTAGGGTGGCATACAGAGAGACACTATCTAAGAATAAAGAGCTCCAGGAAAAATAGGATGGAGCAAGGGAGGAGAGAGAGGAAAGAAAAATAGGGAAATGAGTGGGGAGAGAATGAGAGCAGAGGAGGAAGAAAAGAGATAGAAGATAGAAGAGGAGAGAAAGAGAAGATAGAGGGAGAATGGAGCCAGGAAGAGAGACAGTGTGAAGACTCTGAACATTACTGCTATTACTACTACTACTACTAATAATAATAATAATAAGAAGAAACATTGTAAATCCAACTTAATTATCTATTTCCATGTCTCATACGTACATGATACATCCATAATATGTCCCATACTTGTATGTGAAAGATAATTAGTTTTAATATTATTGAAAACAGTGATTCCTTTCTAAACCACACTGTATTTGGTGACACTTTTCAATACAATACAGCAAGATTTATCCTCATCATGTGAGGGAACTGAAGCTATTGTCAGAAATGCTGTTGTGTGACACAAAAATTCAAGTGTGAAAAATGACAAGACACCAGTTGTTGTACAAAGAGGCTTACAGAAAGTGTGAGACAGAGAAAAGAAATGAGAGCGAAAGAAACTCTCGGTCTAATGAGATGGACTCTCAGGCTGGCGTGAGACTGTGACATTCTTACACTGATAGAGCAAGAACACAAGAGTCAACTGTTCAAGGACTCTGAATCCTGTTCCAAAGTTTGCAGCTACATCACAGCGTAATTTTATTTTCAGTATTGGGATAATGTTAAAAAAAATACTGCAAGTACTTATTTATTTATTTATTTATTTATTTTACCGTCTGCCCCTTGATAATTTGGATATTCATTTCTAAATCCTGACCATCTTCTTATTCTTATTTTCTCAGTCAAATGGAATCATCTACAAAGATGTTTATCATTGTAGACTCTTCTGAAATTACTGTTTAACCTTCTAGATTCCTATTAATTAATTGAAATGTGATGCTGCACTAGACTAGCATGTAGAATCATTTTATATAAAATTCATGTTGTCCTTCTGCATAGCTTTTTTTTTTAATTTCTCAACTTCCAGAAGTGCTCCTAAGTTACATACATCAAAGTTAGGACTACAAAATGCAGTTTAAATTGAGTTTACACAGAAAAAGCAGCAAATGTCCCTGAATATAAGCTCAAATTTCTTCTCTTCCCCCAATTTAAGTCATTGCCAATTTCCACTTCCTTTGTCTCAAAGTATTTGATTAAATATGAAGCAGTCTGGGTGTTACTTTCATTATTACTTCATTATAAGCATTATACACCTTACAATTTCTTGTTTTTCCCCTTGATTTTGATTGAGTTATATATCGTTGCTGTCGAAACCCTGTATCTCTATTTTTGCCGATTTTCAGTTTTTGACAAAATTTGAAAATGCCTGCTGTTATTTTCATTGTGTGTAAATCTCGTGAAGAATGAACCAATAGAAATAATCCAAAATTACTTGGTAAACCATCTGGTTCCATTGACTTACATTAAAAATTATGTGAGTTTTTTGCTTCTCCTGTAAAGTTACTATTTTGGAGATACTGGGTTGTGTTCTGACAACAGCAGGATATACATTTGATATACATCATTTCAACTACAACAACTATTCACACATTTTAAGACTCTCTTGTGGCACCTGTGGTGCTCCACGCTCACCACTCCACATGCCCACCTGCGCATCCACGCCTGAACGAGACAGTAGCAGGACACTACAAAATTGTGACTTTGAATGTGTGAATAGTTGTAGCTTAAATGATGTATATTAAATGTACATGTATACTAAATGTGTATATGTGTTACTTTCTGCTGGTCTGTGGTGATGTTTGGGTTGGCAGGGTTTAGTGTCTACTATGCATGTGAGATATATACATTGCCAAAAGTATTCACTCACCCATCCTAATCATTGAATTCAGGTGTTCCAATCACTTCCATGGCCACAGGTGTATAAAACTAAGCCCCTAGGCCTGCAGACTGCTTCTACAGACATTTGTGAAAGAATGGGTCGCTCTCAGGAGCTCAGTGAATTCCAGCGTGGTACCGTGATCGGACGCCACCTGTGCAACAAGTCCAGTTGTGAAAATTCCTCACTACTAAATATTCCACAGTCAACTGTCAGTGGGATTATAACAAAGTGGAAGCGATTGGGAACGACAGCAGCTCAGCCAAAAAGTGGTCGGCCACGTAAAATGACAGAGTGGGGTCAGCGGATGCTGAGGCACATAGTGCACAGAGGTCGCCAACTTTTTGCAGAGTCAATCACTACAGACCTCCAAACTTCATGTGGCCTTCAGATTAGCTCAAGAACAGCATAGAGAGCTTCATGGAATGGGTTTCCATGGCCGAGCAGCTGCATCCAAGCCTTACATCACCAAGCGCAAAGCAAAATATCGAATGCAGTGGTGTAAAGCACTGCCACTTGACTCTAGAGCAGGGAGACGTATTCTCTGGGGTGAGGAATTATGTTTCACCATCTGGCAAGCCGATGGATGAGTCTGCCAGGAGAACTTTATTTTCTGACTGCATTGTGCCAAGTGTAAAGTTCGGTGGAGGGGGGATTATGGTGTGGGTTTGTTTTTCAGGAGCTTGACTCAGCCCCTTAGTTTCAGTGAAAGGAACTCTTTATGCTTCAGCAGACCAAGGGATTTTGGACAATTTCATGCTCCCAACTTTGTGGGAACAGTTTGGGGATGGCCTTTCTTGTTTCAACATGACTGCACACCAGTGGACAGTGGTCTATAAAGACATGAATGAGAGAGATTGGTGTAGAACTGGCCTGACTGACTGGCCTGCACAGAGTTCTGACCTCAACCCAGTAGAACACCTTTGGGATGAATTAGAGCGGAGACTGTGAGCCAGGCCTTCTCTCCCAAATCATTTCTAACCTCACAAATGCGCTTCTGGAAAAATGATAAAAAATTCCCATAAACACACTCCTAAACCTTGTGGAAAGCCTTCCCAGATGAGTTGAAACTGTTATAGCTGCAAATTAAGAAAGGATTAAGAATGGGATGTCACTCAAGTTCATATGCATGTGAAGGCAGACAAACGATTACTTTTGGAAATGTAGTGAATGGTTGGATATGACCTACTCTGCTTCCCAACTGTCCTGATAGGACTGGCAGTGGGTCACCCTGTTGCATGTTCAATAAAGGAGCACTGATTTTAAGCACAATGTATCCCATGACTTCTTCTATGTGAATTCATATTCCTAATATATTTAAGGATACTTAAAGTAAATCAGTGATAAATTACTGAAATTCAAAAATGATGAAAAGCTCTCAAAAAAATGGGACTCTTAATAGCAACGCTAGAACTGATAGACCAACAAAACTGTCCCCATCAATACTTAAAATTTTTAGCACTGAGAGAGAGGAGAAAAGTCATTATTCTTGATCCAGATTTGAGAAAATCCACAGGTGTTTTTGTCCATCCGTCCACTGTGAGGCGACAACTCAGTGAGTATAACCCTACAAAGAAGCTGCTGGTGTTCTCAAAACAGTGGACGATCCAACCCAAAAGGTCTAGAACCCAACATCACTGAATGTGTTTGAGATAATTTGGATCATAAAAAGCAAAAATGCAACCAACAATTTTTTAAAAATAATTCAATATATTTTTTTAACAGTTTTCTGTTTAATATATTTTTCTGCTTTTTCCTGAAAAATTTATAACTTGTACTTAATGGCTGTTCTAACTGCAAATTACATAAAGGAGGGGGGTCTCTGACTTCACACAGTACTGCAAAAATGGGAGTCCATACTTTTGAACAGTAGGGTGCGTTGATGGGGCTGCGGTGGGTACAGGTGTGTGTATGTGTATGTGTTTATATGCTGTGGTCAATGTAGGTGTGCTATAGAGACAGATGAGCAGGGCAGGAGGGAGCGTGAGCTTTCGTCCGTGAGATCAATACAGCTGGCCGCTGCCAAATGGGGGGTGTAATGATGGGTAATGATATGAGCCTGCAGAGAGAGGGTGAGAGAGTGTGTGTGTGTGAGAGAATGTGTGAGAGTGTGTGTTGGGCTTGCTGTCCACACAGTGCCTGCACTTTCATTAATAGGGCTCATTCATCGCATATCACGAAGATGGCTTAATATCCACCCCTGTAACAATCCATATATACATGCCACAATCCCTCTCCCTCTAGGTCTCTGTGTGTCTCCGTCCATGATTGTAGGTAAGCCCTATCCTGCACTTGCCCTCTCTCTTCTGCATATCTTCTCTTCATTTCTCTCTCTCACTAGTCTTTTCAAGCTGCATCCCTTGTTCTCTCTCTCTATTGCTGTTTTGTTGCTGGCATACATCTGTTCATCTATTCTTTAAATTAACCCTGCAGCTGCGAAGCAGGTCCAGCAAAGCACAAGTACACACACAGGTTTATTTTTATACAGTGTTAGGACATGGGGTCATACATGGACAACAGTAAAAAATACCTTTAATTAATTAATTGTAGAGCTTCCATTTGCTCTCAGAACAGCCTCAAATCTTCATAGCATGGATTCCAAATTATATTGGAAACATTCTTTTGCGATTTTGGTCCGTGGTGACAAAAATGCATCATGCAATTGCTGCAGACTTTTCAGGTGCACGTTAATCCCAGTAGTTCTTCTACTGATTGACTGGAAAGGCCACTGAACAGCACTGATGTCGTTTTCATGCTCACGAAAAAGGTTTGAGATGACTTTTGCTTTGTGACAAGGTGCATTATCATGTTAGAAGTAGCCATAAGTAGATGGCTAAATTGTGGTCATAAAGGGAAGCACATGGTCAGCAACAATACTCACATAGGCTGTGGCATGTAAGCATGATTGATTTGTATTAACAGGCCCAAAGTGTGCCAAGAAAACATTGCCTACAGCTTCACACCACCTCCACCAGCCTGGCCTGTTGACACAAGGCAGGTTGGGTTCATGGATGCTGTCCATGACCCTACCATCTATGTGCCTCAACAGAAATCAAGAGTCATAAGACTAGGCTACCTTTATCCAGTCAACTGTCCAGGTTTGGTGAGCTTGTGCCCACTGCAGCCTCAGCTTTCAGTTCATATATATATATGTATATATATTATATACACTGCTCAAAAAAATAATGGAAACACTCAAATAACACATCCTAGATCTGAATGAATGAAATATTCTCATTGAATACTTTGTTCTGTACAAAGTTGAATGTGCTGACAACAAAATCACACAAAAATCATCAATGGAAATCAAATTTATTAACCAACGGAGGCCTGGATTTGGAGTCACACACAAAATTAAAGTGGAAAAACACACTACAGGCTCATCCAACTTTGATGTGATGTCCTTAAAACAAGTCAAAATGAGGCTCAGAATTATGTGTGGCCTCCACGTGCCTGTCCCAGATGTGCTCAATCGGATTCAGGTCTGGGGAATGGGCGGGCCAGTCCATAGCTTCAATACCTTCATCTTGCAGGAACTGCTGACACACATGAAGCCACATGAAGTCCTGCATTGTCCTGCATTAGGAGGAACCCAGGGCAAACCGCACCAGCATATGGTCTCACAAAGGGTCTGAGGATCTCATCTCGGTACCTAATGGCAGTCAGGCTACCTCTGGCAAGCACATGGAAAGAAATGCCACCCCACACCATTACTGACCCACTGCCAAACCGGTCATGCTGAAGGATGTTGCAGGCAGCAGATCGCTCTCCACGGGCGTCTCCAGACTCTGTCACTTCTGTCACATGTGCTCAGTGTGAACCTGCTTTCATCTATGAAGAGCTCAGGGTGCCAGTGGCGAATTTGCCAATCCTGGTGTTCTCTGGCAAATGCCAAGCGTCCTCCACGGTGTTGGGCTGTGAGTACAACCCCCATCTGTGGACGTCGGGCCCTCATACCATCCTTATGGGGTCGGTTTCTAACCGTTTGTGCAGACACATGCACATTTGTGGCCTTCTGGAGGTCATTTTGCAGGGCTCTGGCAGTGCTCCTCCTGATCCTCCTTGCACAAAGGCGGAGGTAGCGGTCCTGCTGCTGGGTTGTTGCCCTCCTACAGCCTCCTCCATGTCTCCTGGTGTACTGGCCTGTCTCCTGGTAGCGCCTCCAGCCTCTACACACTACGTTGACAGACACAGCAAACCTTCTTGCCACAGCTCGCATTGATGTGCCACCCTGGATGAGCTGCACTACCTGAGCCACTTGTGTGGGTTGTAGAGTCCGTCTCATGCTACCACGAGTGTGAAAGCACCACCAACATTCAAAATTGACCAAAACATCAGCCAGAAAGCAGAAAGGTACTGAGAAGTGGTCTGTGGTCCCCACCTGCAGAACCAGTCCTTTATTGAGTGTGTCTTGCTAATTGCCAATAATTTCCACCTGTTGTCTGTTCCATTTGCACAACAGCTGTGAAATTGATTGTCAGTCAGTGTTGCTTCCTAAGTGGACAGTTTGATTTCACAGAAGTTTGATTTCCTTGAGTTATATTGTGTTGTTTAAGTGTTCCCTTTATTTTTTTGAGCAGTGTATATATTATATATATATATTTTTTACTACAACATGAAAATATATAAAAACGTCCAGACACACACACACACACACACACACACACACACACACACACACACACACACACACACATGTCATCCATCTGGGTGCCCATTTACAGACCTACTGACTTTTAAGTAGTTACCACAGCAACATGAAGTGGTAGAGAATAACATGTTGCGCTACGCGGTGCCATGTGATTTACATTAGCCTTTTCTCCCACTCCCTTTTCTCTCCACTCTCTCTCTCTCTCTCTCTCTCTCTCTCTCTCTCTGTGTCTCTTTCTCTCTCTCTAGTTGCTCAAACAAGCCTCTCCATGCTCTGTTTGCACAATGTGCCATTTCATAACCCATTGTTTGCAGTCCTCTCACCTCCATGCTGAAATAATGATAGCTGAGGCTGCCGAGCAACAACACACACTGACTCAACATGGCCGATAGTGAATGTGAACCAGTGGTTAGACAGCAGAACCCAGAGAGCCTCCAGTGAGAATGGAACTGTCAGTCAATATTTTGAGGAGCCAAAGTCTATCTACACTGAGTTTAAAGATTAGAAGGTACACATGCCTTGTACCTAGGCTCACTGGCCATTTTATCAGTAACACCTAGTATACAGGTGCACATTTTTGTTTTACATTTAACAAACTGTAGCCCATGTTGCTGCTAAACTTGCCCCCTCTGCCCCATCTATCAGTGGAAAGGGTCTACCATAGTGTGTGTGTGTGTGGGGGGGGGGGTTACACACATCATGTCACCGTCATGTTGACAGCGGCTCAACACCCAAAAATGTCCAAACTGCAGAGTCTCTGGGGTCAGGAGCTGGCAATATATGAAGGGATAGCGGATGGCCAACACAATTGTGGATGAACAGGTGGGCTACAGACTCTGGCTGTTCACCAGCAAAGTGGAGCTACAAGATAGGAGGCCAGTAAGTGTACCAGTACCTTAGCCTGACCTCACAAATACTCTATGTAGTTTATCCATTCAGTGGTGGTCCTGTGGTGGCCTCTTCATTGACTTCTGCTGAACAATTGTGTAGAAAGCCTACAAGGTGCACCTACATGGTGGGTGTTTTTGATAAAGTAGCTAAATAACTGTAGTGTACAATTGGGTTTGAGTAAACATAAAGCATAAATGTGTAGTGATAACTACAAATAAATTAGCATAAATAAGACACAAACATGAATGTAGAAATGTATACATGCTCCTAGCTCTGAAATCAGACCCTGTGTAATGATGCGGAGATGTGGTCCAGGAGGAGAATATGAGCCTGCATTGGCCATTAGCGCACTTTCAGCTACTAATCTATCTTGCACTCCGAGCAACAATCAGACACCCCTCGTACGACATGGTGGTTTGATTAAATGAGGTGTTTTTGGCATCTACATTCATTAATTTTGTTTGTGAGGCATAAAGCTTCCAAACCAGCTTTAATGTCTTCCTACTAATGCTTCCTACTGATAACAGTAAGAGGGTAGAATTGTCAGAAAACATATATTACACACATTTCTAACTGCTTGGGTGCACATATGTCCTTGACTGTGTGTTTAGCTCATCATGAGTCCCTCCTAGGGAGTATGGGCAAATGAACATTAACATTGTGGGCATTAAAACAGTATATTTTACACTGTCAGAAGAAAAAAGTTCTGTACAGATATGTTTCTGTTCATCAAGCTGCAAAAGATGCCATAGGTAGATATTGTATCATAGGTAACCTTCACTGGCAGAACAGCATCTTAAGGTCCAGCTGTTTATCTGAATGTAGTTTTTACTGTCCTGGAGTAAAGGTGCCACTTTTCATAAGGTTTTACAATAGGAAAATAAATGCATTTGCACTAGAACATTGTGCAATTTTGTTCCCTCACTGAAGGTACCACCCCAGTGACTTGAAGGGTACCGTCAAAGTGACTTTTTAGTGCAATTTATCTGACAGTTTAGAAAAAGTAGAAGCTAAAAGGGAGCTTTTGGTTGCTGAGGTTTAGGTTAGTGTTGGGTCAGGGGGCTATACTAAGGTCTCTATAATGTTATTATACCCTTGGGCCTCATTAAACCAGCCCATAATTCACCAGGGTTATCATTTGTTAAAAAAAAAAAAAATAAATAAATAAATAAAAATATAATACAGAAGTAATAAAAGCATCTGAGCAATGTTTTCACCATAAACTTAAAGTATGCTTACATTAAAGCAAACGTACAGTAGATTTTATGGGTTGCCTTGTTTCAGCCCATATAACCCAACTGAGCCCCACTAATGAATGATGTAGGAGTCATCCTATAAAATAGATGCCTTTTGTTTCTGCAACGTTTGATGAGATGCATAAAGTGTGCAAGTGAGTTTACAAAGTGTGCTTCCAAAGCTTAAATGAATTAACATGACATATGAGAAAATACTATTCTTAAATAGTCACATTACTATTTTTTATCTTTTTTTTTTGCATGGCCATTTTCACATGTCCGTACTCACCGACATCACATTTTCATCTAAAATATCACCCAATAAATGTTGTACTTTTATGAAACTTATTCTTTTCAGGATTAAGTGTGTCCTTGTTTACATAAGATACACTTATTCCAAATAAAAAGATGATATTTTATAAAACTTTTTGGTCTGTGTGCATTTCTCGGTTTTACTTACTACCCTGTCACACTTGTTTTGTCTATGAATACTATATAAATACTTCTGTCTATAAATGTTACTTTAAATGACATCTCAAAGAGTAAGTGACATCATTTGAGCCTTTAGAGCAGCCATGAACTAAAGCAGGCAAGTTCTGATATTCGTTAACATTGTTTATTTGTTGCTTTTTCATGTTAGATGGGGTCCATCAAGCTCAGTCCAACCAGCCACGTTCTTACTTCCTCAAATGTCAGGCAAGACAACAAAAACAAATGACTTTCATTCTGTGATGCTTTTACAAAAGGGCCACGGTACTGCATCATAAAGAAGACCTCAAGTGACCTTAATGCCGCAATGCCAAGATCAGTAGCCCTATAATTTTTGAGTCATGGTTAGAATGTTGCTTTATCATGTCAGGTGGTGTGACCTGAACGTGGACAATTATGTTAATAATGTTTATCTATTTGACAATATGTATGTATGAGCTGAAGTTCAAGGACAAAGGATTCTAAGGGTGTCTAAGTAGATACCTGCTCAGTTTACAATTAGTCTGTAAGTCAAATGGAGCGACCAGACCTGCAGTTTTAATAACCGAAATAGACAATTCAACTATTTATACTTAAGATAAAAAATCCATGTATATATGCAGATGTAAGATTTTTTAATACGATTTTTTTAAAGTTGTATTTTGAAGACCTAATTTGTCATTGACTCATAGCTATCCTACGGAACGCAGTGTCACTAAGTGTAAATACAGCAGTGCTGCAGTTTTTAATTTGTGTTTATGAGTGGGGCTTCTGTGTGTTGCAGTCTATTGGTCCTGATGCTGCAAATCTGCCGGGGGCAACACAATTATATTTCGCCTGGAGCGACAAAATTGCACGCGCCAGCCCTGCACAGCAGCATTTACACACTCTCAGAGAGAAGGACACAGAAACACCCCAAGAAGAACACTTGTATGTGTGCTAAAGTGTTTAGAGTAGCTCATCTTCTGAAAGCTCTCCATGTGGACAGTCTGGCTGGTGAGAGCGCGAAGGTAAATGAGAAGGAAAGCACAGGCTTAATGGGAATCGCTATTTCTGCGGCTTTGATGTGCTCGGTGCACACAGGCTAACGGCTTATAGGGAAAAAAAACAAATTAGAGACATCGCCTGTTTCACACGGACATTAAAAACATATTAGCACAACAACTATTTGAGAAAGAGTGCGCAGAGAGGGAGGGGAGAAAAGAAGGAAGAGAGAGAAAGGAGAAGGAGAGCGAGAAAAGATACGAGTTGTGCTCTTTGTGCACTTTCTGATGACTTTGCTGCTGATAAAAATCTCTGCCGCACATGTTCGTACGGATGAAGAGCGGAGCTTTTGAGTAGCTTATATAAGGTCTTTTTTGCCGCGCACACAGAATGTGAAAATACAGCAACGTCTAATAACTGAGTGATGAGAGAGAGAGAGAGAGAGAGAGAGAGAGAGAGAGAGACCATGAAACATGAACCCTGCAATACATTCCAGTTAAACCTTACCTTCAGGTGGAATCATGACAGCGAAGCAAAATTTAAATCTGCTGTCAGTTCATCAAAAATCACTAATCATATTAACAACTTCTTATCAGAATCATTTGAATTAAACCAATCAGACATTAATAAAGCTATTACACTAATTAATGGAATATGTTATAAATCCGAAAATTGCAGGTCTCAAATTTATAAACACCAAACCAAAACAAACAGCTCTAAAGGAAGAATGGTTTGATGAAGACTGTAATGAGAAAGGAATTAAGACACTTATCAAACCAGAAACACAGAGAACCAAACAATCATCACATTCGATCAAATTACGCTGCAACACTAAAAGAATATAAAAAGATTTTACGAAATAACAAAACACAAACATTATAATCAATATCTACAGAAAATTGAAAACTATTGACTAAAATCAATTCTGGGAACTGTGGAACAACCTGAGCAACACAAATTCACATAATCTGGCCATAGAAAACCCAAACATTTGGAAAAATCACTTCGAAAAATTATATGAGCGATTATCACCTGATAGTCTTAATCTGGAACAATGAACAATTATAGAAAAATTAAACATATTAGAGTCTACTATCAAAAACTATCAGAACCCCATTGACTACCAAATTTCACAGGAAGAATTAAATACCCAAATTAAAAACCTTAAATCCAGGAAAGCCTGCGGACGGGGAAGATGTTCTGCTGTATCATTAACACCCAGATACAGGCCTTCCTTACTGAACACAGTGTCTTGAGTAAAGGACAGATTGGCTTTTTACCAAACCATTGCATACTGACCATATTTACACCCTACACACCCTAATCCACCAACATCTACACCAACAACATAACACTAAAGTCTTCACCTGCTTCATAGACTTTAAAAAAGCATTTGATTCAATTTGGCAAGAAGGATTATATTATAAAGTTCTCCAGAATGGTGTAGGGGGTAAAGTCTACGACATCATTAAATCCATGTATGTCGGTAATAAATGTGGAGTAAAAATTGGCAATAAAACGACGGAGGTCTTCACTCAGGGGCGTGGTGTCCGGCAGGGCTGCAGCTTGTCTCCTACTCTCTTTAATATCTATATCAATGATCTCGCGGTGTTACTGGAGCAATCTGCAAATCCCGGCCTGACACTAAACAACACGGAAGTTAAATTCCTCCTCTACGCAGATGACCTGGTGCTGCTGTCGCCCACAGAAAAGGGGCTTCAGCAGCATCTGGACCTGCTAGAGGAGTACTGTCAGACCTGGGCCCTGACAGTAAACCCTGATAAATCTAAGATCATGATCTTCCAAAAGAAAGCCAGATCTCAGGAAAGCAGACATGTTTTCTATCTAGGAGACACCGCCCTAGACCACACCCTCTCCTATAATTACCTGGGGCTCAGAATCAGCGCCTCAGGAGCCTTCGGTCTGGCAGTGGATGCACTGAGAGAGAAGGCCTGCAGAGCCCTCTACTCAATTAAACAAAAATTCAACAAGATTGACATCCCAATTCCAATCTGGCTGAAAATCTTCGGCAGAATAATCCTTCTTTCTTCTTCTTGCTTTGTTTATTTGATACTGTATGTATATTTAAAAATTATTTATTTTATTAATTAAAACTTCTATATGTATATTTTCTTCGATATATATATATAGAGAGAGAGAGAGAGAGATATATAGTGAGAGAGAGAAAGTGAGAGAGAGAGAGCGAAAGAGAGAGAGAACGAGAATGAGAGAGAAAGAGAGAGCGAGAGAGAGAGAGAGCGAGAGAGAGAGAGAGTGAGAGAGAGAGAGAGAGAGGAGGCTTTATTTAAAATGGCTTACCAATCTAATACTACAGTTTGTGTGTTATGCAGTATTCTGGGCACCTGTTGTCTAGGCCAGCCTAAAGTGAGTCCATAACAAAAGATCTGAGTCCATAACAAAAGTCATGGCACATTTTATAAGTTTTACAAGTGATTTTTTCCAGGATGTTAAACTTACTAGAAAAGCAAATAAATGGAAGTTATCACATTATCACATTATTTAATTATGTTCACACACATTATGTTCAGTGTTTTGTCTGATTCTCTGTGCTGTGATTCCCATTTTTGTAAAGCTGCTTTGTGACAACATCAGTTGTAAAAAGCGCTATATAAATAAATTTGATTTGATTTGATTTGATTATTTAAGAGGATGTGCTGATAGATTCATTTGACTGAGTGTTGAAACCTTTGCACACAAATGTATATGCTTTCCTTGAAACAGCTCTTATATTTAAGGTAATTAATCATTTCTCGCATACAGGCTGATGAAACAAGCAGGAAATTCTGTCAAAAGATTCTGAACTACATTTATGCTTGTATATATATAAAAAAGGTGTTTTATTACCTGAATTTGATGGAAACTTTTCATCATGTGAGCAAACCATCTTCTACATTTTGCTGTTTCTTGTTTGTCTTGGTTTCTTTTATCTTGAACATGGGAAAAAACACGCTCAGACTGCAGTTTGTCTTTGCAGAGTGCAAATGAAATGTTAATCAAATTCATTATATAAATTATATATTATATACATTATAAGAATTCCATTTCAGTAGTTATGTAACGTTAATCAAACATACAGCAAAACATCAATAAAAGGCTTCTGAGGCTGTTCAGTGCACCTCTGTCATACAAGGAATGCTTTCATGTCTAAGGTCAGTCTGTGGGCAGTTAGTGGACATTTGGAGTTTGAACGTACCGCAGGGAGCGGGAGGAGGCTGTGCAGAGCGTGTAGAGGTGAAAGCCCAGGACGCAAAACAGAAGAGAAGGGGAGTGAGAGAGTGAGAGAGCGAAGGGTTATTTAGCTTAAAAAAGTGCTGAAGTGCAGCTAACGCAGCTGTGTTGACCGTCAGTGACCTCAGATCAAAGTCAGTAGATTTGGATTTCACTGCTGGATTTAAAAAAAAAAAAAACACTCATGCACAACCTGCAATGTGAGCTCATGTAATACACTCAGAAACTTTGCTGAAGGGCATCATTATAAGGCTACACAACACCTACATAAGCCTTTCATGATGCCTACCATATACCAACATATACATTTATAAAAACCTATTCCACCAAGCGTTAGTTGTCATAACACTTACTGAGGTGAAATGACTGTTGATAAAAGCAGCTGATATAAACCTTTATAAACGTTTTCTGTACAGAACTGTTCAAAAGTCGCTCTTCATTTTCAATACAAGTTCTTTAGTTGTCAGTGTCAGAAAAAAAGCAGAGAACATTTTGTAACTGACTCCAAAAAAAATGTAAAAAATCTCTTAAATAGTAACTTTACAAAAAGGACAAAATGATCTTAGCTTTTAACATAATGCTGCATAATTAACATAATTTTTCAGTTTTTGACATAATGTGAAAATGCCTATTGCCTTTTACATTGTGTGTGTAAATTTTATGATAAACAGACCAAAAGAAATGGCCCAAAATGACATGAAAAGAAGTCTGGTTCCATTGACTTACATTAAAAGTAAAGTATGTTTTATTTTCCACCTGTAAAATTTGGAGTTACAAGATTTTGATCCGATGGCAGCGATAAGTTAATATATGTACACACACACACAGAAGCTTCAGCAACAAAATACAATAGCATTTTTTCAAAATTTAGTGACCATCCTTTGCCTTAATCACAGCGTTTTTTTAGGAGACTCGCTGTAGGGATATTTTTCCACACCTCCTAAGTTCAGTCTTAGAAGTTGGTTGCATTTACACAATCTAAGTAATGCCAAACACATTCAATGATGTTGAGGTCTGGACTCAGGGGTGGACCGTCCACTGTTCTGAAAACACCAGCATCTTCTTTGTTTTCCTAGAAAATCCACACATCCTTTCAGATTCATAGTGTTATGTCGTCTTCTCAAAGTGGAAGGATGGACAGAAAGACCTGTGGATGTTCTCAAATCTGAGTCAAGAGTGGAGCTGGATTTTCTCCTCTCTCTCAAAGATGAAACCTTTTAGCACTGTTTATCTGAAGGTGACAGTTGTGGCGGTCTGCTAGGTCTTGCAGGTGGTTGTTTGGAGTCCCATTTTCTCTGTATATAAAAAAGTTAAACTCCAATTTAGTTTTTTGACTTATTTTCCTTTGGCGTTCCCCATCGTCTCGTATCTAAACTCACCAGAGATTTCTCCTAAAATGAATGGTGAAATAAAGCCATTATGTATGTAGCCATTAATAATGTATGATACAGTCATATGCAGATGTTTTGTTCTAATATGTCGTAATACACTTTTAACCCATCCTCTGCAGGGAACAAGCTTAAATAAGGCATTTTTAGGCAAACGTTAGTACACAATTTCTATTTATTTGTCAAGTTTAACGTATTGGAGAAAATAAAACATGAAACAGAGAATGTGCCATAACTTTTGCACAGCCCATATTTTGTCCCAACATGTTAAATTCAGCAAATAAACATTAATTGTGTGTTAAAATGTACAAAAGTGTGTTCATTGTAGAGGATGTGTAACTAACTTTCACTTAGAAAACCAATAAAACATGTAATTTGACCAGAGGCACCAAAATTTTTGCATACAACTGTACAATCATACTAACATCACTACCACAACTACTATTACTAACAATAACAACAACAACAACAACAACAACAATAATAATAATAATAACAATAAAAATTATAATAAAGTAATTTAATATGATATAATGTGATATAACACAATGTAATGGTTAAGACTGTACTGCTAAATTACACCACTCTAATACACTTTCATACTCTCTCTCTCTCTCTCTCTCTCTCTCTCTCTCTCTCTCTCTCTCTCTCTCTCTCACCCCGCTTCACTGCAGAGTAAAGCCTAAGTTCACACAACTACATCACACCACTTTAACATACTTTGTCTTGTTCTAGCTTTCTCAACCCCCGCCCCCCCAACCCCCCAACAGACTGGGTTTAATATCCTCCACTAGTTTTTCTCTTTCTCTTTGACGATGCAATAGATAGTGACAGTGCTCGCGCGCTGTGCCGTAGCTTCGTGCCTGCCTGCAGCTTCATTGGGTAGGAGGGGGCAGCGAGGTTCCAGGCAGCAATATTAAACCATCAATCACCCCACAAATTAGGGCCTTTTTACGTCAAACACGTATTACCGCCACCCCCCACCCCCAGGTATGGTCACACAAACCCGCATAATACAACCTACCACCACACACATACACACTCATGTGCACACAATGACGCGGCCAGCCCCCTCACCGGCTCTGGCACAGAATAACAGTAATTACGGCTAAGAATAATCATAACAAATCATTAGAGATTACACACATTTCATTATGTTTGACCAACCTGAATGCTGACCTTTCCATGCTCCTCCCACAAATACGTCTCTTTATAACCTCTGTTGTGAGACTGAACGAGATTCAAAGAACGCCGGAAAAAATCAGTTTAACATATTGAATTTGTGGTTGGAGTTCAGAATCTCTACATAATGTTGAGTTCCCAGTTTGAAATGCCAGTCTACTGAGCTGGACTGTGTTGCTGAAGCATAAACTAGGCAGCCGGGCTGTTCAGTTCCAGACTCCGATTGCAAGTGATGGGAATCAATGGAGTCGCTTCCAGGAGTCGATTGAGCATAATAATTACCATAATAATTACCCCAATTCTCAATTTCTTCCAAGAGTCATGACATTGATTGCCCCTTTCATACCTGAAAAAGGAATGGGTTAAGTGTGAAAACAAGACTTGAAATGCTGGTATGACCAGGGATGGGGCCAAGAGTTTTTTTTACAGGCTGCTGAAACATATGAAGGAGGTATTATAACTATGGCTACTGTGGTGGCAATATGCGAACCCTCGAGGGTTGGGGAGGGGGGTGGGGGGGGGGGGGGGGGTGGAGTGGTAACAGCCACTGACCCTTAGTTTAGCTACATGCTCAAATCAGTGTGGAGAAGATATTAAGACCATTTTCACACCTAGTTTGTTTGTTTTAAGTTCAAACCAGAGGTGGGTTTTTTTCACTTGATTTGGATGGTTTCACACTGTAACAGCTAAAGTGGACCAAATGGAGACAAGTGCTCTGTTACACTTTTTTGTTGATAATTTACATCTAAGAGAATAATAGGCTGCAATGCAGTGAGGAACTACACTTAAACCACTGATGCAGAACCTGCTAACTCTGGTCTGAACAAACTTTATGCAAATTAGCTGAGCAGCAACCGATCGAATTGTTGATGTGTGGCGCAGAAACCCCACCCACAGATACGATATGTTGATAGAAATATCAACCAGATATGAAGGTTAATAGAAAAAAAATGTGTGCATTCAAAGTGCAGGACATTATCATGTTCAATATATTTTTTTATAGTTTAGAAAAACAATATTAGGCAGCTCTGAGGCTCAGAACAGCTCTGCATACATTTTCCGTCTTTACACCTCAGCTGCTGTTTTAACAATGCACCAGCAAAGCAGCCAACAGCTGGCAGTGGAAGTGATTGGCTCACTGTGATGAAAATGCAGTGTTAAACAGTATGCGGCTACTGCAGGTTCAGAAGATATATGAATGAAAGATAAAAATGACATGGCATCAGCCTTGAGCTTAAGGGGTGTGGCCATGCAAAGTGGCTCTCGGATGTGCCATTTATGTAGTAGTTGTTGTCGTCCTTGTTATTACCGAAGTAGTTGCTTATGGAATTTTGTCTGAGGATGGTGGGCTTTGTGTGCGAGTTTGTCGTTATTTGAGCACACATAATGTTTGCTTTTACTTGTTTTATCAGGACTTTATGACTACTTTGTTTTGTGAGGGCCAATCGGACTTTGTCTTTAGGTCCACACCAACTCGTTTGATACTTAGCCCCAGTAATCGCAAGCATCTCAGCATGACCGAACAAGTTTAATGAAATGCCAATAATGTATTACTTCGAAAGACATGCTTTAAAACAACTGATTTCACTGAATTGCTGGACAAGAACATAGAAAGGAAGAAGGTTTGTTGGGGAGTTGAAAAGCAGAGCCTCCTTGACTCACTCAGGTTTTTTTTATTGTGCCAGTATCCTGAGTCTTGACAAGCCAGCTAATGCTAACAGTTGTTTAAATGGCTGCTTGTGCCATTGTTGATTCTTCTTTGTTAGCTCAAGCCTCGGGTACCCTACACGACTTTTAAAGTCTTCTCAGATTCCAAGAACACTGGGTATCTCACACTATCAGACTGATTTTTGCAGATTTTCTTGGGCGAATGAAATATTGGGGATTGCGTTCAAAATGATTAGGGATCACACACTGAACCGATTGGAAGCTGTGCAAACTCATGAGAACCCGTGCTTTAGGAGATCCAAAAAAACAAACGTGGAGCTGCTCCCTGCTGCTGTTTTCTTTGCTGTTTGCACTGACACAGTAAAGAAGCAGCAGGTAAACATGTTTAAGTGAGAAACATAGATTTAAAAATGTGATCAGTGCATTGTGTGGTACATAATGTACATAAACTCGATTCTGCTTGTGCTTTAAACTCAGCTCAGTGAAAAGCTTTGCTCCATATGCCATTCATGTCTTTTCACCATTTTTGCTGTATTTTTTTCTTTAAGTTTTCATCGGTTGATGGAGGAATCTGTTCAAACTGAGTCGTATACACTAGTAGATAACACTCAGAGTCCAGTCTGAAAAAATCTAACATGTTTAATATATTCCAACTACTCTGGAATGTGATTGGGATGCCTAAAGCCAGGTTTACACTATCCGACTTTTATCCTGATTTTAGCCCTGCTTCTTAGTCTAGCCGAGTATGTGCTAGTTGGCTCTAGTCTGCAGATCTTTGAATCAGTCCGAGTCGACAGTTGGAGAGAGAATTGTGAAGTGGGTGAGGTGCGTGGGCTCAGAGTTTTGGCCTCCAGACCAGTTGGAGTTTATCAAACATATTTGATTTCTTCCAGCATAGAGTAGTGCATACAGATAACCGACTCAACCTGAATGGATTCCTGTAAATGAAAACCAAGAGCACAAAAGAAGAAAATACAGCAAGTAGACAAAGAAAAATGGCAAAAAGTAGAATGAAGCTTGTGGGGTACATGTGGAGTGAAGCTTTTCAATGAGTTGAGTTTAAGGCACGAGCATAATTGAGTTTAGGTACATTTAAAACCCTAAAAATGACCTCACTGATTACATTTTTAAATCCATGAGCCTTTAATAAACATGTTTACCTGCTGCTTCTTTATGGTGTTAGAGAGAAAACAGCAGCAGAAGTGAGCAGCTCCACATTTATTTGGGTCTCCTAGTAACGGGAGAATGCCAAGGTTCACGTAAGTTCAGTGAGGTCCATTCAGTTCAGCAGCAGCTGAAAAGATGAGTAGTGTTTGATCCCCATCGTTTAGTCTGTGATCCCCGATATTTCAGTAGCCCAAAAAAGCCAGTCAGATGGTGTGAGATCAGTCTTTTTAATAATCTGTTAAGACTTTAAAAGTCGTATAGTTTACTCAAGGTTTAAAATCTGAGTCTGTTCAACTGTCGACTCTGACTGACCCAAAAATCTGATTAGTACAAACCCGGTCAGACTGAAAATGGGGCTAAGATCGGGGTAAAAGTTGTGTAGTGTAACCCCAGCTTTGCTGTTAATGTGATTTACATAGCTAGATTCATCTTCTCAAATATTGATGCTGCTTAATTTTACACAGAGCGCAGTTTCATTTGATATCTAAAGGAAATCAAGAGATCAAGACGACCTTTTACTGCGTCTATGACAGGCTGAGATGCCGAGAAGAAGTACAATCATAATGGCTGCTTTCATTTTCCAAGGGTTTTGCCTAAGTAGTGAAGTTATCCAAATGTGTTGGGTGCTACTTTGATCGTTTCTGAATTTATTTGTGTAACTGTCAAGTTGTACGGAACTAGTTGCATGAAAGTTTCGCCATGTAAAACCAGCCTTAGAGAGTGAGTAAAAGCAAGTAGGCCCAACATCTGAGAGTGCTGCTGCCTATAAATAGGAAGCAATTTCCAGTTTTAATCAGATGGTCCTCCATGCTCCTCAATGAAGGGTTCTGAATGTGACTGTGTTGCTTTTGCATTGCTTTTCCTCAAGTTTTCCCATTTGGTGAATTGCAGCAAAGATTCACTAGGCAATGCCGTGTCCACTTTGCTGATGATCATGTTTTATTACCCCCCCCAAAAAAAGGAAAAACATCTGGGCCATCAATGAGCCGGTAAGCCATTAACAAGCATGGAAGCAAGCGCAAAGTAGAGAAAATAAAATGGAGAGAGAAAGAGGGAAGAAATGAGCCATTGAAATGTATTCATCCCAATTAGCAACATCAGGCGAATGAGTGCAGGAATAAGGTGCACTTCATCTCTCATTAGCACTGTTTGCTGACTTTGGGACAAGAATGGGCAGTATTTCAATTACGACTCTGGGTACACGGTCATTTCTTTTTGACAAGCCTGAAAAACAGCCTTGTGTCATAACGAGGCATGTTGTATCAATTCAATTCCGTATAGTTTTATTTCTACAATGCTTTCTGCAGCAGACATTCTTCCAAAGCGGCTTTCCAGAACTCTTGATTCAGCCCCCTAATGAGCATCACTGAGGCACACAGTAGCAAGGAAAACTCCCTAAGAGCATGAGGTAGAACGACTGAGAGGAAGCAACACTCAAAAACTTTCAACAGTAGAGTCATTTACAACACCAAAAATCTGCTTCTCAAAGTTATTTTTCTGCAAATGTATTATTCTATTATTTTATATTGTGTTTAAGGAAATGCATATAAATAAAAAAAAGCAGAGAATATATTTTTTGAGACAATTCATGGGTCCTACGAAAACAACGAAACCCTCTTCTGACTGGTGCTTTACCACATTTAGTAATCTTTGTTTTATTTGAGCTCAATTTGTGACTATTGTTTGGAATCAACTAGATATCGACAGCTATCTTGTTTGCCTGGCTAGCTAATCAGCCAATTTGGCAACTTTAAGCTTGTACTTTATTAGCTGCAATAAATTCTGGAGGATTTTTCCTGCTTGTGGCTTTACCAGCAAACTAGGTGACTCAGGGTGAGCGTTATGAGCATTTCATTTCATTTCTAAACAAGTGAACTGTCTCTGACTGCTTACAAGCTTCCATTGCTGCTCAGCATCATTAGCCTCATTGCTCCAGTGCAAAACTAAAGAAGCAAACCTCAGACACCAAACATGTCCAAACATGGAGAAAACTGTGAATTTGTTATGAAAATTGTGAGCTGTCGAATTTGAATTGTAGCCAAGTGATCATTAGCAGCTTCAGGCTGGCAACTTCCATGTGCCATGTGAGCACATTCAACACACAATCTATTTCTAGATAAGCTCTGTGAAACCATGTAAAGTAGCCATATAAGGTAGTCGCTTGGTCCTTTATCCTTGTAGCTCTAATGCAAAGCTAAAGAAGCACCTTAACAACAGATGTTTCTCAACTACATTTTGGGTAAGTGTGCCATCTGAGCACAAACCGGGTCTATTTCCAGAGCTCTCTGAGGCGGATGCACACTTTTATAACTAGCAGAGTAGACTATTATAACACTCTCCTTTCAGATCTACCAAAAAATACAATGAATCAGTTACAATTCATTCTAAATCTGGTCCATGAATGCTGACTAAGCCCAAAAGGAGAGACATGTTTTGTTGAATGTGCTCAGATGGCACACAGAAAATGTCAGTTTCACAGTAGAATGACAATTTTCCTTCTTACCCCAAATGTAGTCTAGAAATATCTGGACTCTGAAGGTGCTTTAGTTTCGCCCAAGAGCTACAAGGTTAAAGGACCCAACAACTACCTTATATGGCTACTTTATATGGCTTTACAGAGCTTTAGAAATAGATTGTGTGTTGAAGGTGCTCACATGGCACATGGAAATTACCAAAATTAAATCTTAAAGTCTTTACACTGGTTACCTTTTAGTTTTTTTGTATTGATTTTAATATTCTTTTATTAGTTTATAAGGCAATATATGGCCTTGCATCAGACTACCTCTCAGCAATGCCCTTGGTTTTTGAACCAAGAAGGTTCCCCACAGCAGAACAAAACATTTGGTGCTGCTGTTTCCAGCCATTATGCATGATGCTGTTGTAACAGCCTTCCAGTGGATGTGCGAGGAACTGAAAATATTGATGTTTTCAAATTTAAACTTAAATCCTATTTATTCAGTCTGGTTTTTAGGTAGTGTGTTAAAAATGTATAGTCTCATATTATTTATTATATACTTCTTTCTTCTTCTTTCGGCTGCTCCCTTTAGGGGTCGCTACTGCGGATCATCTACCTCCATCTTGCCCTATCTACTGCCTCCTCTACTTTTACACCAACCATCTCCATGTCCACCTTCACTACATCCAAAAACCTTCTCTGAGGTCTACCTCTTCTCCTTCTACCCGGCAGCTCCATCTCCAACATTCTTTGACCAATATATCCACTATTCCTCCTCAACACATGTCCAAACCATCTCAACCTGGCCTCTCTGGCTTTATCTCCAAACTGCTCCACCTTCACGGTCCCTCTGATCTGCTCATTTCTAATCTTGTCCATTCTTGTCACTCCCAACGAAAATCTCAGCATCTTCATCTCTGCCACCTCCAGCTCAGCCTCCTGTCTTTTAGACAGAGCCACAGTCTCCAAACCATACATCATGGCAGGATGCACTGCTGTCTTGTAATAAACCTTTCCTTTCACTGTTGCTGCTATCCTTCTGTCACACATCAGCCCTGACACACTGCTTCTGCACTCATCAGGCATCCTCTCACTCTCCAGGATTTTGTTAAACAACCTGGTTAAACAGTCCACTCCCTTCTCTCCTAAACATCTCCATACCTCCACAGGTATGTCATCTGGACCAACTGCCTTTCCATTCTTCATCCTTTTTAAAGCTGCCCTCACTTACACCTTACTAATTCTCTGCATTTCCTGATCCACTATCTCTCCCCCCATTGTCCTCCTCTCTCTCTCGTTTTCCTCATTCATTAGTTCTTCAAAGTACTCCTTCCATCTACTCAACACTCTCTGTTCACTCACTAGTACATTTCCCTCTCTATCCTTTATCAGCCTAACCTGCTGTACATCCTTTCCAGCTCTATCTCTCTGTTTAGCCAAGCGATACAAGTCCTTTACTCCTTCTTTACTGTCCAGCCTCTCATACAGCTCATCATAGGCCTGAGCCTTTGCCTTTGCCACCAATCTTTTCACTGTTCGACTAGCCTCACAGAACTCCTGCCTACTTCCTTCATCTCTCTGGTTATCCCACTTTTTCTTAGCTGCCTTCTTCTTCTGAATACTCTCCTGGACTTCCTCATTCCACCACCAACTTTCCTTGTCTTCTTTCCTCTGACCAGACGAAACACCCAACACATTCTTGCCAGTTTCTCTCACCACCTTAGCTGTAGTTTCCCAGTCCTCAGGTAGCTCCTCACTGCCCCCAAGGGCCTGTTGCAATTTTTCCCTGAACTGCCTGCAACTATCCTCCTCCTTCAGCTTCCACCATCTAATCTTTGGCTCTGTCTTCACTCTCTTCCTCTTCTTTGTTTCTAATCTCATTCTACAGACAACCAGCCTATGCTGCCTTGCTACACTTTCCCCTGGCACCACTTTACAATCTCCAATCTCCTTTAGGTGGCATCTCCTGCCAAGGATATAATCCAACTGTGTGCACCTCCCTCCACTCTTGTATGTCACCCTGTGTTCTTCCCTCTTCTGAAAATACTTGTTCACCACAGCCATTTCCATTCTCTTTGCAAAATCTACAACCATCTGACCTTCCGCATTTCTGTCTTTCACACCATACATACCCAGCACCTCTTCATCCCCTCTGTTCCCTTCACCAACATGTCCATTGAAGTCTGCACCAATCACCAATCTCTCCTCTCTAGGGACACCATCTACCACTTCATCCATCTTACTCCAAAATTCCCCTTTCTCCTCTAACTGACAACCAACCTGTGATGCACATGAACTGCCTACATTCAAAATTACACCATCAACCTCCAACTTCAGGCTCATGATCCTGTCTGACACTCTCTTTACATCCAGAACACTTTTCACAAGCTGTTCCTTTAGGATTATCCCTACTCCATTTCTCTTCCTCTATACACCATGATAGAACAGTTTGAATCCACCTCCAATGTTCCTGGCCTTGCTTCCTTTCCATCTGGTCTCCTGGACACACAGAATATCTACCTTCCTTCTCTCCATCATGTCTGCAAGCTCTCTGCCTTTACCAGTCATTGTCCCTATGTTCAGAGACCCTACTCTAACCTCCACACTCCTGCCTTTCCTTCTCTCTCGCTGCCTTCTAACCCGCCTTCCTCCTCTCCTCTTTGATGGTCTTCGACCTACAGTAGTCCAATTTCCACAGGCACCCTGCTGGTCAACAGCACCGGAGGCGGTCGTTGTTAACCCGAGCCTCGACCAATCCGGTATGGCAATCATATCTGTGATCCGCATGATAGTTTTGGCACAAGTTTTACGCCGGATGCCCTTCCTGATGCAACCCTCACCATTTATCCAGGCTTGGGACCGGCACCAGAAGTACACAAAGTACACCCCAATGGCTGGTTTATTATTATTATATACTGATTTGATTTATTCTTTAATTTTACTTTTTGTTTAATTTTATTTTTACAATTTATGGTGGATCAGTTGTATTTATTCAATTCCATTTTATTTAACTTGTTTGATTAAACAAATAAATAATTTGTACTCATAATTACTTTGCATTAAATGTATTTATTGTATTTATTTTAATTGTTTTATTAACCATTTTACTGTTTTACCATAATCAATTTATTTAGTATATTTCTTAATTTCATGTTTATGCCTCTTTCTTAAATTATCTTGTATTATTTGAACTACCCCATCTTATTCCATTTGGATGTGTATTAGTCTCTTAACATAACATTTTATGTTTTTGTATGTTTTGAATTGTTATTTTAGATCAGATGCATAAAAAGAAGAAGAAAAGCTAAATAATAAAATATACACAGCAAAAATATCACTTGTAGTACAAAAATAAGTAGAGGAATCGCATAAATACTATGCAGTTGACATTGCATTGGTGCAAGTCCATTCCAGTGAATGAACCGATGCAGTGTGACAGTGCAATGTGTGATATTTATGGATATATATTTATGGATATCCATTCTCTTTGCAAAATCTACAACCATCTGACCTTCCGCATTTCTGTCTTTCACACCATACATACCCAGCACCTCTTCATCCCCTCTGTTCCCTTCACCAACATGTCCATTGAAGTCTGCACCAATCACCAATCTCTCCTCTCTAGGGACACCATCTACCACTTCATCCATCTTACTCCAAAATTCCCCTTTCTCCTCTAACTGACAACCAACCTGTGATGCACATGAACTGCCTACATTCAAAATTACACCATCAACCTCCAACTTCAGGCTCATGATCCTGTCTGACACTCTCTTTACATCCAGAACACTTTTCACAAGCTGTTCCTTTAGGATTATCCCTACTCCATTTCTCTTCCTCTATACACCATGATAGAACAGTTTGAATCCACCTCCAATGTTCCTGGCCTTGCTTCCTTTCCATCTGGTCTCCTGGACACACAGAATATCTACCTTCCTTCTCTCCATCATGTCTGCAAGCTCTCTGCCTTTACCAGTCATTGTCCCTATGTTCAGAGACCCTACTCTAACCTCCACACTCCTGCCTTTCCTTCTCTCTCGCTGCCTTCTAACCCGCCTTCCTCCTCTCCTCTTTGATGGTCTTCGACCTACAGTAGTCCAATTTCCACAGGCACCCTGCTGGTCAACAGCACCGGAGGCGGTCGTTGTTAACCCGAGCCTCGACCAATCCGGTATGGCAATCATATCTGTGATCCGCATGATAGTTTTGGCACAAGTTTTACGCCGGATGCCCTTCCTGATGCAACCCTCACCATTTATCCAGGCTTGGGACCGGCACCAGAAGTACACAAAGTACACCCCAATGGCTGGTTTATTATTATTATATACTGATTTGATTTATTCTTTAATTTTACTTTTTGTTTAATTTTATTTTTACAATTTATGGTGGATCAGTTGTATTTATTCAATTCCATTTTATTTAACTTGTTTGATTAAACAAATAAATAATTTGTACTCATAATTACTTTGCATTAAATGTATTTATTGTATTTATTTTAATTGTTTTATTAACCATTTTACTGTTTTACCATAATCAATTTATTTAGTATATTTCTTAATTTCATGTTTATGCCTCTTTCTTAAATTATCTTGTATTATTTGAACTACCCCATCTTATTCCATTTGGATGTGTATTAGTCTCTTAACATAACATTTTATGTTTTTGTATGTTTTGAATTGTTATTTTAGATCAGATGCATAAAAAGAAGAAGAAAAGCTAAATAATAAAATATACACAGCAAAAATATCACTTGTAGTACAAAAATAAGTAGAGGAATCGCATAAATACTATGCAGTTGACATTGCATTGGTGCAAGTCCATTCCAGTGAATGAACCGATGCAGTGTGACAGTGCAATGTGTGATATTTATGGATATATAAACTAAGTGGCAGCGCATAGTAATGTGAGGAGAGAGATGTCCAGCTGGTGTCCAGTGAGCCTGCCCTGTCATTTCTTTGAAAGGTGCTATACAAATAAAGTTTGAATGCTTGACTCTTGAGAAAGTGTAGGGGGGAATTTAGATTTTTAAGAGAGAGTATTTAAAAAGGTAGTGTTCACAGTCTTCCCAGTGAGAATACTGTGCAGTTCCTTCTTAGCCAAACACACAGCCTGTTTGATGGTGTCTGGTTTTTGTGTTATTACTGTGTCTCTCAAAGAAAAACGGAATAACTCCAAGTGTCAAGGCAATCGATCAATTTGAACTCATTACAAAAGGCCCAATTTTGTCTCCTTGAAAATCTTTTAAATGTATTTTTTGTCACATTACCTTGTCCCTGCCCTCGTTCTCTTTTTCTCTTAAACGTGGACCCACAAGGCTTCATCTACACACACACACACACACACACACACACACACACACCCCGTTTTCTTTTCAGGTGAGTCTGATTTTCTACCTCTTGCTCTTGTGCTTTTACGGTATGTGAGAGAAAATGAAAGGCCTATTCTACATCTCTCATTCCCTCCATCCTCTACATCCTCCATGCCCGTTTTTCTCTGTTCCAGCACTGTGATAATGAAAGTTAATTATGCTGCCTACATGTCCTGCTGCTGTGTGTGTGTGTGTGTGTGTGTGTGTGTGTGTGTGTGTGTGTGTGTGTGTGTGTGTGTGTGTGTGTGTGTGTGTGTGTGTGTGCGTGTGTTGGTGTGCCAGCTGAAAAGCAGAGTAACAGGCAGCCAGCCTCTGAGTGCTGGGATCAGATATGTACTCCAGCAGCCTTCACTGTGGCAAAACAGCAGCCAAGTGTTTCTGGACGTGCTTCTGTCTGTCTGAAATGAGCGTGTATGCTTAAAAGAATGAGGGCTGAAATTGCAACAAAACGACCCTTTAAAACAACTCCTACTGCCGAGCAGCAGCACAGTCTGCAGCAGCACTTTAATAATGTGCGATGCTTAAGATAGTTTTACTCTTTCTTGCATAAAGTACTAATTGAGGCCATTAGCGTTGGGTCTGCGGTAAAGAGGTTTATTTATGGTTTCGGAAGGTCTAATTGGAAAGCTTGCTCCATTGTGGTTATGCAACTTCTAAGGCCAAAATTGGAGCAATTGAATGCAGAGCATTAATCAAAGACGCAGCATCCAGAAAGCACTGCAGAATCGCAGAGCGCTCCCTTTTCTTCTGGGGCCAAATGATTCCAAAGGTTTCTTTTCTTTCCAAACTTTTTCATAACTCATTACTATATACAGCACATATGACTAAAGTCCAAGATCCGCCAGCTCTGATGAATGCACAGACCATCTATGTGGGTGAATAAATGAATGCACTTCTAACAGCCATGCAGTTCCTTCCGCTTACAATACTGATCTAATGGATTCAACAAAAGGTAATGTAGCTAATTTTACACATGCCATGACAGATGGAAAAAGAGAAAGAGCGAGAGCTACAGATGGCCTCACAGTGCTTTAGAAATGGACCTTGAATGTTGAATGTGCTCAAACAGCACCTAAAAAAGCAACAGCCTTAAAGTAATAACTTGTCCGAGTCACAATTTTCTCATGCCTTAAATGTAGTTGATGAGCCAAGAAGTTTCCTGGAGCTACGAGTAGCTAACATGAAATGGAAGCTCTCATACAATAGACATGATGCTTAAATCATTACACAGCTGCCTCAAATCATGTAGAGTAGTAAGTAATCTCAAACAGACTTTCTAATGTGGCTGTTAATCCTGTACGACAGACTATTAGCTGAGACTATTAAAGCTAGTCCTTCAGTTCAGGCTTTAAATGTCAAATTTCAGTCAAAAGATTAAGAAAACACACTCCTGTGCAATAACGCAAATTTTTGGTAGTGTGATTCTAGTTGTATATTAGCACTAAGCTAACAGCAAAGCAACTGTCAAGCCATACACTAATAACATGCTGTCATTGAAAAGCTATAGCACTGTTACCATTATTCAATGTTATGGCCTTAAATTAGCTGAAGGGACTTGAGGGACTTGGGACTCGACTTGAGACTCACATTTACTGACTCGGGACTTGAAACGAGGCTTGCCTATCTTGACCCAAGACTTGTGGCAAGACTTAAGATTTACTTGTTAGTTGTAACTTAATGACTTGTTCCCACTTCTGGCTCCTAATAATGCTTGTAGTTAATTTAGTGTGAAAGGCCTTCTGTTCCGCTCCTGAAGGCCTGATTAATGGGACAGCTAGATTGGCTGTATCTACCTAGATGCCACAGTGCTTAGTACTTACTTATGACCTAATTAAATAAAGTGTAGGCATGTTTCTTTTTCAATTTGTTAGGGACCTGAATACCCTGTGGGCTCCCAAGACTGTCATCTGTAAACTTTTGTCCATACTCGTCTGTGTAAAGTTGACTTGACGGAATTAATACATCCAACTCATCCTTAATTGTGTAAGTCAAATTAATAAGTGTGATATACACAAAATAATTAAGTCAACATGACCCAAACCGATTGTGCATGTTAAAGAGATGTGTGACTTGTTAAGGAAGCTCAGCTGAGCAGGTTTATTGTGCAAACTGCATTCCTACATTATCACTCAGGTTCTTCTTAATTGCAACCCTTTTAGACTAAGCCTGGAAGTGTCTGCCTGGACATGTCTTGTTACTTTGTAAAGTAGTGATACAATCCACTGTCTAAATGTTTTATATCAAGTGATTCTGCACAAACTCAGCCTTTTAGTAATGCTAGTTTATGCATGCGAGTATTGCATATGTTGAAAATATTCAATGTTGAAAATAGCATTCAAAACAATTCAAAAACAGTAATAACAAAACAATCTGAATGAATAATAGAAATGTGAAATTTTATAAACTTGAATCAGAACTTGATCTCTGTACTGTGTATCTCAGTGCTGAACGAAGTACACACACCATGTATTTCAGTTAAAGTAGAGATGCCCAAGTTAAAGTATTACTCCAGTAAAAGTAAAAGTTCCTCCCTTTAGACCTCCACTTGAGTAAAAGTGCTAAAGTATTTGGCTTCAAAGGTACTTAACTTTCAACAGTAAATATACTAAAAAACTAATTATGACTTTAATGTTCTATTATCATTTTTGTAACAAGACTCGCTTCATAAACTCATTTTATCTGAAAATACTCCAGTGTCACTCTTGATAAACCAGTCTTTTAATAGAATTTCATTAATTAGTGACACTGATGTCTATTAAAATTATCATAAGCACAAAACACTGAACGCAAACAGTTTCCATCAGGGAGAACTGAGTGGCTCTGAAATAACCTTGTGAACTTTGTGAACAAGCAAACTCTCAGTTTACAATTTATTTGCAAATTAGTTACAAATTTAAATTTAATAAAAAACTTGCTTTAAATTCAGGTTCACAAATAGGTTTTCCTTTACTGTATTGCATCTGTAGGCCTCTGTTCATAAACATAAACTAGCCAAAACAAATTTACTATAAAATGAAAGTGTTTGCATAAATTCAGAAAAAAAGAAACATGCCAGTCACGACTGCATATGTGTGCATATTACTATATTGTGGTCTATTTACACAAAGTCGTGTTAGTTCCATCATTTATGTTGGAATAGACACTCCCAAACTTTTATGCTACTGCACTGATGTTGAATCGTATGCTTGCACTAGGTCAAAACAAGCTCAAAACAAAGGGACCGCTGTGCCCTGATTGGTGTTCTTGCTTGACGCTTCTTTCGTTTTGATGCACACATAAACCAAAAGGACAGATTTTGCATAATGTAGTGGAGTAAAAAGTGAGATATTTGGCTTTGAAATGTAGTGGAGTGAAAGTAAAAAGTCGCCCAACTTACTTACTGTTCACCACTGGTGTTTGTGTACAGATCTGAAAGCTTCTTTCTCAGCGATGTTAATAGGCAGTTTTAGTTTATGCTGTTACTGGTGAGGGGCATTGCTATTGTTGTACAGAGCACCCTGACAGTTCTCAAGTATCTCCAGCTTCTGCTCTCAAAAATGCATTTATAGGTTTTTGAAAGTCTGAATAATGTTAAGTCTTCAGAAATCAAGCTGGTTTACCTGGTCGGGTGCTGCAACATATTAATGCTGTATGAGCTAAATTCCTTCGATAGGCATAGTCTATCCTCTGATTTGCTACCAAGTGATGACAAAGCATAACAAAAAATGTATCACCTTTTTTGGAAATGACTACACAGATCTAATGGGCAGGCATTACAGCTGAGTCTGCAGATGTTCAAAGGGAAATACAACTCGGTAAACTTGCATGTTGTTAGAAAGCCTCTCTCTGTTTTAAGGTTGGAAGTTAGTTCATGTCTGAAATGGCTGTAAAGTTATTTCAGTTCAAACACATTGTGTCCTGAATGTGTTGCCAGCATGGCGTAGATCCTCAAAGCATAATTTCAAACAGACTTGGACATTTAGCTTCTGACTTTGTACGACCTACGGTTACAAATGAATGCTGCATAGGCTAAACAGTAGTAGGAGCCATTATGAAGCCTAAATTTTGTCCATACTTTACTGTGTTAATTAGATTTTTTTAAACAATCACTGTAAATGATCCAGCTCCTCATCAATTGTAGATGTAACAATGAATCAAGTGAGGTTGACCCAAATTAAATTTGCACATGTGATTACATAGAGAACCTCAGTTCCGTAGGGGAAGTGGTTTGTGTTAAGTCTGGCTAAAAAAATAAAAATTTCTAGGTTTGCTCCTGACTGAGGGACTATATTCAGAATAAGAGCAAAAATGTGGAAATTAGATTTTTTGCTGTACTATCATTTTAAAATCATGTAAACTTCAAACTGGCTCAGCACAGTAGGGGGCAAATTTAAATCCCTGCTGATTATTGTGTGTGAGTGTGTGAGTGTGTGTGTGTGTGTGTGTGGGTGTGTGTGTGTGTGTGTGTGTGTGTGAGTGTGTGTGTGTGTGTGTGTGTGTGTGTGTGTGACCTCTCTGTGGCCTGGCTGTCTGTACAGAGACCCCTAGTGGAGTGTGAAAGATCAGCATCTTTCTCTGGACATGCAGCACACAGCAACATTCTCTTGTTCTCTCTGACCTCTCTCTGAGCCTGACCTCTTCACCCTACTTTAACGCCGTTGTTAAGACCATAACGCACACCCACACAGTCTTACATGGCATTGTTTAACGTGCTGCTGTCTATAAGATGGACAAAATTACAGAAAAGTATACAATTGTCCAGCACACCTCAGTAAATAGGTCCATTAACCAACCACTGCCACTCTGTCAGTGAGTTATTGTGCCGCAGGGCTGCTTCATTACAGAACTATTGAAGTTAATTCTGAAAGTTGACACACAATAATCCGGATTCCAAAAACCAAGACATAGATATCAATATTAATTATATTTGACCCTAGCAAAAAGATTTGGAGCACTAATGAAAGCTAAATTAACTTAGCTGAGGGGCAGCAACTCCCAAAGGTGGGTAGATGTTTTAGAACTGGAAAGATTTTTTGTTTGTAAGCCAATTTTCCATAAGAAATTTACATTTTGGTTTTCCACTTTGCCTAAAGTAAAATATAGCTGAGCTATTGATATATGTGTTGTGGAAAGCTGCATTTTTAGACAGACTGTCTAGACACTGACAGCAGAACATCTTGCACTCTGTGTGTGGGTGCAGAGAAACTTCAACATTATTGTGTGGAATCATTTCCAAAGCTTTGGAATGGGCTCTTAATGCTAAGATGCCTGGAATTGAGGAATGGATTCTTTTTTTGGGATAGATGCCCAGTCCTACTGTGCGGGTTTGTTTTCAAAAGGCAACACCACAACGTGATATGTAGACCATGCTGTCATCACCAGAAGTGCCTTTATTCTAGAAAAAGGCTTATGGTATAAAAAGGCTAACAAAACAATGTGCTATCAATATGTACAAAGCTAACTCCAACCTGTCTCCCTGTATTCCTATCCAAAGCTAACTCCAACCTGTCTCCCTGTATTCCTACCCAAAGCTAACTCCAACCTGTCTCCCTGTATTCCTATCCAAAGCTAACTCCAACCTGTCTCCCTGTATTCCTACCCAAAGCTAACTCCAACCTGTCTCCCAGTATTCCTACTCAAAGCTAACTCCAACCTGTCTCCCTGTATTCCTACCCAAAGCTAACTCCAACCTGTCTCCCTGTATTCCTATCCAAAGCTAACTCCAACCTGTCTCCCTGTATTCCTATCCAAAGCTAACTCCAACCTGTCTCCCTGTATTCCTATCCAAAGCTAACTCCAACCTGTCTCCCTGTATTCCTATCCAAAGCTAACTCCAACCTGTCTCCCTGTATTCCTACCCAAAGCTAACTCCAACCTGTCTCCCTGTATTCCTACTCAAAGCTAACTCCAACCTGTCTCCCTGTATTCCTACCCAAAGCTAACTCCAACCTGTCTCCCTGTATTCCTATCCAAAGCTAACTCCAACCTGTCTCCCTGTATTCCTATCCAAAGCGAACTCCAACCTGTCTCTCTGTATTCCTACCCAAAGCTAACTCCAACCTATCTCCCTGTATTCCTACCCAAAGCTAACTCCAACCTGTCTCCCTGTATTCCTACCCAAAGCTAACTCCAACCTATCTCCCTGTATTCCTACCCAAAGCTAACTCCAACCTGTCTCCCTGTATTCCTACCCAAAGCTAACTCCAACCTGTCTCCCTGTATTCCTACCCAAAGCTAACTCCAACCTGTCTCCCTGTATTCCTACCCAAAGCTAACTCCAGCCTGTCTCCTTGTATTCCTATCCAAAGCTAACTCCAGCCTGTATCCCTGTATTCCTACCCAAAGCTAACTCCAACCTGTCTCCCTGTATTCCTACCCAAAGCTAACTCCAACCTGTCTCCCTGTATTCCTACCCAAAGCTAACTCCAACCTGTCTCCCTGTATTCCTACCCAAAGCTAACTCCAACCTGTCTCCCTGTATTCCTACCCAAAGCTAACTCCAACCTGTCTCCCTGTATTCCTACCCAAAGCTAACTCCAACCTGTCTCACTGTATTCCTACCTAAAGCTAACTCCAGCCTGTATCCCTGTATTCCTACCCAAAGCTAACTCCAACCTGTCTCCCTGTATTCCTATCCAAAGCTAACTCCAACCTGTCTCCCTGTATTCCTACCCAAAGCTAACTCCAACCTGTCTCCCTGTATTCCTACTCAAAGCTAACTCCAACCTGTCTCCCTGTATTCCTACCCAAAGCTAACTCCAACCTGTCTCCCTGTATTCCTACCCAAAGCTAACTCCAACCTGTCTCCCTGTATTCCTACCCAAAGCTAACTCCAACCTGTCTCACTGTATTCCTACCTAAAGCTAACTCCAGCCTGTCTCCCTATATTCCTACCCAAAGCTAACTCCAACCTGTCTCCCTGTATTCCTACCCAAAGCTAACTCCAACCTGTCTCCCTGTATTCCTACCCAAAGCTAACTCAAGCCTGTATCCCTATATTCCTGTCCAAAGCTAACTCAAGCCTGTCTCCTTATATTCCTATCCAAAGCTAACTCCAGCCTGTATCCCTATATTCCTACCCAAGGCTAACTCCAGCCTGTCTCTGTGAATTCCTGTCCAAAGCTAACTCCAACCTGTCTCCCTGTATTCCTACCCAAAGCTAACTCCAGCCTGTCTCCCTATATTCCTATCCATAGCTAACTCCAGCCTGTCTCCCTATATTCTTACCCAAAGTTAACTCCAGCTTGTATCCCTGCATTCCTACCCAAAGTTAACTCCAGCCTGTATCCTTATATTCCTAAGCAAAGCTAACTCCAGGATTTCTCCCTATGTTCCTAAAGAAAGCTAACTCCAGCCTGTCTCCCTATATTTCTAAAAAAAAAAAAAAAGCTAACTCCAGCCTGTTTCCCTATATTCCTAATGAAAGCTAACTCCAGCCTGTCTCCCTATATTCCTAAACAATTCATAATTAATTCATAATTATTAATAGGTTCTAGCCAAATAGTTGGGTTGAATAGGCCTGATTTGGGGAAAATATCTCATTTTTAGTCGTGATGCCTGGACTCAGTGTGCCAGCCTGCCAGTTAGCTGTGGTTGTCTACTACTTTTGATTTACTTTTCATTAGCCCAGTAATTGGGAGATGCTGGTCAAATCAAATAACAGAACAGGCAGTGCTCTTCTCTAAGGGTGTTGAGCTGGTCAGTGCAGCTGCATCAGTATGTGCCAAGTACTCCTTGGGCAAAAAGGAAGGAGCATGGAGATTTTTAGACCCTCATTCAGCAGGTGGAAATTTGTGAGAGCTTTCACAGCCCAGTTTGAGCCCCATTGAAGCTGCTTTTGGAGACTATCCTTATTGTAAGGACAGATGTCACAAAGCAGAGGGCAAAGTAATATTTTTGACTGTTATGAAAAAGTTGCTTGGGCACAGTCAATCCATCATTCGGTTGTTGCCATGCCAACGCTAGAGATGACCATGAGTGATCAGCAGAGTTGAGAGCATTGCTTGAAAAAAGTATTCTGCTGCAGATTACTGATTACCTGTTAAAAGCAAATGGCAAAATAATATTTTTAAACTTTTGTGAAAAAGTTCCAGTTGCCTTGTCAGAGCCTATCCATCATTTCAAAGTTGCCCTGCCAATGATAAAGATGGCCATGGCTGATCAGAAAAATATTTTGGGTCAGATGACTGATTACCTGTTAAAAAAGGTCATTTGTAACCTAATTCAAATCATCACTGTATTAGAATAATGTAATCTAATTTCTTTCTGCTACTTTTGAATTACTTGTCTTTTTAAAGTACTATAATGAAATGAAAGCAGAGAAGAATAGTTTAAACAAGAGGCCTTTAAAGCAAAAAAAAAAAACCCAAACAGGGAAACTGCAGTGTTTTCTAAAGCAAACTGATTCTAGGTTGCAAAATTGTCTTGCTTTATAAGTCAAAAGGTCATTCTGGTAGACATCATCTTTTGAGATCCTTCATAGAGACTATTCTAAAAACTCTAACTGACCCTCATATGTGGTCTATCTGCTAAAAGGTCTTTACTGGCTTACCGGCATTGATAATCACCGATTGTGATTTGTCATTTGTTGATGGCCACTCAGCTCTCAGCGGTTTCAGCAATCCACACAAATCGCATGGAAACTAAGTGGGAGCTGATTGTCTTAATCAGGGGTGGATTTAGTGATTGTGGGAATCTTGGCAAAAGACAGAAATGAGGCTGCCTGGATGTACATTTTTAAATTAGTTGAGGCTCTGGGCTCCCAAGTGCTGTAGCTGTCTACACTGCAAAAATGATTACATGGCAAATGACAAATCTAGGCTACATATCTAATATTTCTTATTTTGAGGTTGTTGTAAGAATATTAGAAGATTAACTTATTTACTTATGTAATACATATAACATGGGTGTTGTCAGTTTTAGGGAGGGCATTAGCCCCCACTAAATATTACTTACATATATTATTTATGTAATAATTGTAGTTTTTATTAGTATTGCATAGTTTCTGGTGCTTTCCTGATAGTACCACATAATACTGGGTGCTCACTTGATAGTAACAACTTTTTACATAAAAAAATAAACCATATCCCTTCAGGGGCTCCATAGCAAGCCTACATCCAACTGATGTAATTTTGGAATTCCCTTTTTTAAACTGCCACCAAAGCAACCACAGGTATGGCACATCCTTCCAGTGTTTTTCAAAAAAATTCCAGCACCACTCCTCGGTAAAGGGACAATTGCATAAATGTAAATTTTTTGGCAAACTATTCCTTTAAAATGAGAGGAAAATGTTGAGATAGTCATCTGCATTTTTGTGTCTCTTACTTTCAGGCCCCACACCATGATTTGCGCTGGCAGTTCATAATGTATCAGTTTCATGTTTTCAGCAGCACCAGCTGCTGGAGTGGCACTTCTTTCACTTAAAGTGCATGTTGAGCTCAGAACGACAGATGCGTGTGTGCATGCAAGACATGTTGGCGAGAACCGCATTTTAACTGTCAGCCTCATCTCGCCAACACAAAGCTTTTTTTCACTTTGTATCTATGAAGGAAACCCCCCCCCCAAAAAGTAATTTCACTGATGTTTCAGTTTGATAGATTCACTTCTGATGCTCCGTTTCCGGACGTTGGCTTTATGAGGTGGTTAAAGTCCCCACATCTCCAATGCCATAACACTGACAGCAATGATAGAGCTGGAGTTTGGGCACAATAATTGTGTCCGTCCACCTACACAGATAAAACAGAAGTCAGGCAACAACCTCCACTCGGATGAGCTGCAGCTCCAAAATTTTATTCAAATATACAGGTTATAGATTAGTACAGTCTCAGTTTGTGCAACCAGAAAGAGTGATTGCGCTGTAGCTGCCCTCACATGTTTAATAGCTCAGGTGACAAAGTCGTAGTGGCATCTGACAGCACAAAGATTATATTCTCATTTTTTTGTTTAGGCTCACAAATGAGGATATTTTAGGTGGATACAAGTTCTATACATTCAGTATTGATTTTACTTAAAAACTTAAACAACTTGTTTTTTTCTTGATCACCAACCTTTATCAGACCCACTTCTTCAGCTCTGTTAGTGTCCTTCAGCTTCTTTATCTCCCTCTCCTTGCCCGTTTTTATTTCTCATTTCTATTAAACTCAGATTTCACAACAATCGGTGGGTAAAATTTTTTTAAAACAAAGAAACAGTGCAAACAAAACACAAAGTAGGCACACAACAACCACCACGTGAGACAGCATGACAAGTAGACTAAACAACCATAGACTGAAACAAAGGGCTTATTATACCCACAAACAATAGGGAACACCTGGGAAAGGGAGGAAGCAGGGAATACAAACAGGTGAGGAGCCTAATAGGGAAGGCGGGGAAAAGGGCGGAGCACAGGAACCAAAACAAAACACAAGCACATGATTATAAAAGCATGACTACAACACAGGAGAGGAAACAGATAAAGACAGAGGGCCAAAGGAAACTGTGGCACACTCCAGTATTAGAGATGTACGGAGACGTTAGAGAGACGTTATATCTAGCAGAAACAATACATAGCTAATACTGGTGTTATTGATAAATATTAGAGTATTTGAAATATAAATACGTTTCTTAAAATTCTTAACATAGTTGGTTCTTCAGCTAGCTAACATATGTGCTTTATGGCATATCTGCTTTTCTTTACCTCGTGTGAACTTAAAGTTAGCTAGCTAACAAGACACAACCAAAAACTTGATAGCCAGCTATACTGACCACAGTTTGCACAAATCCATATTGTAGGTAGACATCTTGACTCTGTAACTACTGAATAAGGTCAATTTCAACAGTTGCTGACTGACATTATTTTACAGAGAAGCACAAGAGACCCTCCTCTAGGCCTGATGCACTACATGGACAAAAGGATTTGGACTCCTATGCATTACACCTACAGGAGCTTTTATACCATCCCATAGGTATTATTATGGAGTTGGCCACTCTTCTGGGAAGCTTTCTACAAGATTGTGGAATATGTCTGTGGGATTTTTTGCCTATTCTTCCTGAAGAGCATTTGTGAGGTCAAACACTGATGTTGGATGAGATGGTCTGGCTTGCAATCTCTATTCTAGTTCAACCCAAAGGTGCTTGATGGGGTTGAGGTCAGGGCTCTGTGTGGGCCAGTCAAGGTCTTCCACTCCAAACTCAACCAGCCATGCCTTTATGGACCTTGCTTTGTGCGTTTATGCTCAGTCATGCTGAGGCAGAAAAGGTTCTTCTCCAAACTGTTCCCACAATGTTGGAAGCATAGAATTGTCCCAAATGTCTTGGGACAATTCTGTGAAGCATTAAGATTTCAATTCTATGAAGCATTAAGATTTTCCTTCACTGAAAGTAAGGGTTCTAGGCCAACCTCTGAAAAACAACCCCATATTATTATCCCTCCTCCACCAAACTTTACACTTGGCACAATGCAGTCATGCAGGTAATGTTCTCCTGGCATTCACCAAACCCAGACTCATCCATCAGACTGCCAGATTTGGAAATGTGATTCATCACTCCACAGAATACGTTTCCATTGCTCCAGAGTACAATAGTGGTGTGCTTTACACCACTCCATCCAACACTTGGCATTGAGGTTTGTGATGTAGGGCTTGCATGCAGCTGCTCCGCCATGGAAACTCATGCCATAAAGCTCCTAACATGCCATTTTTGTGCTGAGGTTAATGCCAGAGGAGATTTGAAACCCTGCAGTTATTGAGTCAGCAGAGCGTTGGCAACTTTTATGCACTGTGAGCCTCAGCACTCGGCATCCCGCTCTGTAACTTTACACGGTCTGACACTTCATGGCTGAGTTGATGTGGTTCCTAAACGCTACAACTTTTCAATAATACCACTCAGAGTTGATCATGGAATATCTAGGAGGGAAGGAATTTTGTGAACCTACTTGTTGCAACAGTGGCATCTTATTACAGTACCACACTCTAATTCAGTGAGCTCTTTAGAATGACTCATTCTCTCAGAAATGTGTGTAAAGGCAGACTGCATGACTGGGTGCTTGATTATATACACCTGTGGCAATAAGCCTGAATAAAACATCTGAATTTTGTGATTCAGAGGTGTGTTCCAATAATTTGTCCATATAATGTATTGTTAGCTTACAACTTATGAGGTCTGATGTGATTGACTAAGTTGACTAAAGCCCCCCTAAAACTGGCCTATCACATCCCTGATGTTGAGGTTTGGACTTTTGCTGATGTCTGCTTCTGGAAACTCTTGTTTTGTACTCCAGCCTTAACTTCAGTAATCAAATCAAAGAAATGGTTTTACCCTTTTAGTCTCAAAAAAGGAAACAAAGTTTTTGGCCATTCGATAGGTCCTCACACTGTAGGTTTTACTCTGGCGCCCCTGAAAATGTAGGAAAACAAACAAAAACTCTCACACACAGCCAAAACATCCTACTGTCCTGTCAGTGAGCTGGCTGGCTTTTATTAATTAAAATCAAATCGCTCTCTCAGACGGCTTTTTTTCCCCACTCTCGTCTCTCGGCGGCTAACTGCAGATGAGGTGGTATTACATGGCCGGATCCCAATCAGAGGAAGAGGAGCCAATCTATCACGCTCTTATCTCCTCCCCACTCTTCTATTACCTGCCTGACAGGCCGCTAAGCTTGGAGTAAACCTGTTTGTGTGAGTGTGTGTGTTGTCATCCGCAGGCTGGAGATTAACGCCACGTTTAAATATGTTTAATACGGGCTGCTGACGAGACTGTCACACCGCCATCTCCTCCCATCAGGCAGTGTCTACTGGCTGATGAAGTCACTTGCTTCATACTCTCCATGCGCGCATGAGGTTGGAAGTGAACATCTCTATATGTTCTGTCACTCTGCTCCCCTGCCACTGCCACCTCACTAGCTGCAACTGACACTGACGCACAGCACAGCGAAGCTCTGCTTTGCACAGAATGCCTGACTGGCAGATTTAAAATTCCCATATCATGGCAGGGTATAGCTCAAATAGTCTTGCTATTAGAGCTATACCTTCAGTTCAGACTGTAAATATCAAAATATCAAAAATGTGGACATAAATAAGGAAAACACAACTCTATAACAATGCTGTACATTTAAAGCTTGAAAACATATTAACATATTTTTTTTTTCCTTATATCAGTTTTACAGTGATTCTTTTGGTAAAGAGCTCTGGCATTGGGCTGGTGTCACTGTTAATCATTTCTAACATTTGGCTTAGGGGTGGATTTGATGATTCTGGGACCTGCAGGCCAAAGGACGGGAGGCCTCTAGGTATTTTTGAATTTCTGAGTCTCTGGGCTCTCAAGTGCCACGACTGTCCAAACAAAGATATCTTGGCACATGAAATCACCTTATTAAAAATATTAATGCTGGGACTATAAAAGACAATAAATTAATGATTACATTAAAATAAAATTTAATTGTAATAAATTAAAATTGGATAACTATTTAGTTCATTCAATTAATCTAAATTAAACTAAACAATGAAACTAAATGATAATTACTAACTTATTACAAAAACAATACAGTTTATTCAGGATGAAAAAAACATCCTGTTTCCAGCCAGAATCGAAGAATGCAACAAGAGTATCACTGTATACTTGCAGAATTCAAGCATTATTGAATTGAATCAAAATGCCACTGCTGTCGGAACAAAGCCTTTTTTTCAGTTCTTGACCTAATTTGAAAATGACCTTTAAAACGTGTGTAAATTTCATGAAGAACGAACCAAAACAAACAGCCCAAAATGGCTTGGAAAGACGTCTGGTTCCATTGACTTACATTGAAAGTAAAGTAGGTTTTTCCCTTCTCCTGTAAAGTTATAAATTTGGAGATACAAGGTTTTGTTTAAACAACAGCAATATGCTAAAACCTACAAACATTTTTTTTTTTAGTTGGCAGAAATCATCAGGCCTTCTCTGAGGGCCTATGAGAGCCTGAGGTTTCTTCATCACTGCTATCTAGAACTTATAGAAATCCTAAAGACATTTTTCTGCACAAAATTGGAAACTGTAATGAAGGCAAATGGTAGACACACTAAATACTGAAAAAATACTGTTGTGTTGAGGTGTAATGTTCTGTTAAAAACTTTTTATGTTGATACTGAAAAATGAAAAACTTTTTTTTTTTTCAAATCAATTACATTTTTTTAAAACCAATTTCTGTTTTGACTAGAAAAGATGGGCAGTGTTTGACTTTTGCACAGTACTGTATGTCATATAACTAAAAAACGGCAATAGTAGCTGTTTTGGAGCCTGAATTTTGCCCATAGTTTTGCCTATTTTTATAGATAGCACTGTGTTGTACAGTGTCAGAAACCACATAAGCAAGTCTATTTAATATTACTAAACAGTTTGACACAGTTTGAGGTGAGTATGTGATGTGTTAGGCACGGCTGGACCATCGCTTTAAGTGTCACCTCTGTGATGGCCCTGGCCTGTTGGAGCCTGCTGGGCTGTTAGAGTGCTAAAGTGGGGAAAAGGCAGGGCAACGTGAACAGGGTGCTGGTGCGTGGGCTGTCCTCTGGAGGCGTGATTGGGGGTATTTCTGGAGCAGGACAGCCGTAATGGGAGACAGTCACACCTTTCAATCCACAAGCTCCACGTTCTCTCCACAACAGGCCCAGATAATGAATGTGTCAACCGTTAACATTCCTGCAATCTGACTCCTCTCCTCCTCCACTCTCTCTCTCTCTCTTTCTCTCTCTCTCTCTCTCTCTCTCTCTCCCACTTGCTAATTTTCACTTCTCTGCCATTCTCTCTCTCTCTCCCCCTCTCTCGCTCTTTTTCTCTCTCGGCAGCCGTCCCACTCCCTCCCAACACATTTCTCTCTCTTTTTTTCCCTCCCATCTATCACCTCATCCTACAATGTTCTCATTTAATCATCCCTTCCAGAAATGCCTTCAGCTCCAATCAGCTTGTGTCGCTCCGCAGGACTTTAGCGCTTGTTGCTGTTCTTATTATGGTCGTTATTACCTGTGCTCCCTGGTTCAAGATAAGTTTGTTACTGTGCCCACCCCTACTCACCTCCCCCTGCTCATCTCTCTCGCTCTCTCGGTCTCTCTCTTTGTCTGTGTCAGAAACATCACTGGCGGTTAAAAGTGCTCACGGCACAACAAAGACTCATTTCTCTCCGTTTTGTGTTCTGGTGTCAAAGGCGAGTGTCCACAAGTGTCCACTGCACACACATACGCACACTCACGTATACACTTCTTAACCTCTACTCTCAGTTTTCAGTGACCTCTCAACAAAAGTTTGATCCCATTAACAGCTAATCTAATCCTTTTTTTCCCATCGTATTTCTGATACAATATCCGGAATGGGCACACACTTTTGATTTGTGATCGCTCTGGCTAAGGAAGAAGAGACTCAGAGTGGATATGTGGTTGGTGGGTGGGGAGTGGGGGGGTGCAAATAGCAAACGGTCTTCCAGCTGAAGGCTGACAGCTAATATTACATGTTCCAGGAGGTGACACAGGTCCACATGGAGCCGCCACTAAGTGCATGTTGAGTCACCCTTGTCTGGTGCGGGTAGGTAAAAATGCCATTTACCTGTGCTAGCCAGGCTGACACGGCCTGCTCCCTTATACCCCCCATTGGCAGGCCGTTCAGACTCATTTCACAGCTCCTCCTGAGCCAACTGAGGTTTCCTTTCACTCCCATTCAACTTATTCACACAACAGACATTTGAGTTATTATTTCACACACAGGCTCATTAGGTGCCTGGCAGCTGTGAAGAAATAGAGTAAAGACCTTGTGTCTGCATTTTTAACAACTGACCTGTCCAAGCTCCACCCACAAATGCGTTCTTTCAATGCAATTAAATGCGATTGCATTCAATATGAAGTTGGGTACCAATACCAAGACTACCTTTATAAAAGGTTTGAAAATAGATTAGGTATTAATTTATTAATTAGGTCAGAAACAAAATCATTAACATCATTAATAAGCCATTAAGCACATTTTTTAAAAAATGGGCCTGTAATATCTGATGAAACTGACAAGTGGGGAAGACCAAGAAAAATAAGCTACCAGCATAATCTGTACAGATGAATGCAAGCTCACTATTTGGCAAACAGCAGGTCACTGTTGCTCTTTTTATTTATGTGCTGTAACCACTTATTGATTTTTAAGGTGTTTACGGCCATTCAGAACCACTTCTGAACTGTTTTAAACAGTTCATAAACCCTTTATATGGGCAGTCTTATTGTAAAGTGGTAATTACAAATACTCATAATATGTTTTGTCAAAAATGTGCTTTTAAATGCTTTAATAATACCGTAAAGTAGCAAAAAGACACTTTCACACCTTATAAGTGTTTGAGTTACATGTTTATAAGGATCTATGAACGCATTAATAACATATTATAACGCACTTATGAAAATGGCAATACAAATTTCTAAAAATGTTGTTACATTTATTTAATTTATTGCTGTTGTTGGAAAAAAAACTCCAAAGCAGTAACTTCACAGGAGAAGAAAAAACACACTTTACTTTGAAAGTAAGTCAATGGAACCAGACATTCTTGCAAGTCATTTTGGGTGATTCTTTGGTCTATTTATCATGAAATGTACATTCAATGTAAAGAAAAACTTAGAAGAAAAATGCCAAAAATGTAAAGATGAGGTTTTGTTCCAACAACAGCAATATATTATGAACGGTTTTTAAAGCCAGTTACATTGTCAGTGCAAAAGAAAGTCTTGCAAACTGCATTATGACTAACAAACCTGCCTACTCAAAAACCCACTCAGAGCCATGTTATGATTTCTTTTAAGCACTCATGGATTGCACTTATCTGAAATTGAATAATTATACAATAACACACTGTAACATATTTTGTATTAAGTGACATTTTGGTTTTGTATTATTATTATTATTATTATTATTAATAATAATATATATATATATATATATATATATATATATGTAAAGGCAAAATATAAACATTTCCAATGTTCCTGTAATGGTTGGTGAATGGTCAGACATGCGCAGAGCAAGCTATAGTAAAAAGTGTTTAATGCAGATAGAATCCAAAATCAAAGTACAAATCAGGCAAGGGTCGGCACACATGAGATCAAACAGAGTCCAAAAGGATAAGGCTAGAGTCGTAAACAAAAACAGGCAGAATCACAAAAACCACAGGATGCACAGGAACAGCAACAATACTTCACAAAGAAACATATATAGTCCTTAATACAGGTGTAACCAATCAATACTCAAGTGAGTTCGAATGTTGGTAGGTGGATGGCTGAGAGTTCATGATCATGTGACCTCCCAGTGAATTCTGGGAGTTGGAGTGCTGGACGGAGTGAGGGATGTCAGACTCTGCTACGGAAAGCGTGACGGTTCCAAAACAAAGTAGTACACAAATCTTGTTAGTTTTGCAACATACCTGCCAGGCCCCATCCCTAAGACCCCACTCTGAGATTACATTGAGTACAATGTTTCACTTGAGTGAAGGCAGTTGAGAGCAATAACTACCGCTATGATAATGCTAACAACATACAGCCATTTCTTATAATGGTCATATGTCTATCAATAATAATATACTGTTCCTCCATAATGAAGCTGGGAGTGAGTTTCTTTGGCACTGACAATGCAACACAAACACTAATTAGAAAGCATTATGTTAACAATTTATAGTTCATAATGCATAACAAACATGGCTTTAAGGTGCAATTCATTTTATAAACATTTATAGCCATGCGTATGATGCCATATAAATGCATATGATGTTATGAATGTGTTCATAGATGCTTATAGAAATGGTAATCATAGAATAACTCTTTGTTTACTTGTCAGGATGTTTCAGCCTACACTGGCTTCATCAGATGAATAAAATGGTTTATTTATATGAAATATTTATTTGTAATGTGTGAAAGGTCACACAAGAAGGAAAGATCAAGTGTGTTTTTTGTGACTTTAGTTTTTTGGGGTTTTTAAGGATAAACATCTGACCAACAGGCTGAAAGTTCACCATCCTTAAATGTTCAGTGTTGTTAACCACATCATGTCCACGTCATATATATATATATATATATATATATATATATATATAAATAAAAGCACAATATGTTGCCTATTATGCATGTCTTTTGTCAGAGGCAGTTTCATAGGTTAATATGGCCAAAAAACACTTATTTTGACAGAAAGAAATGCAAAATAATCAACCACAGAATGTTGTTTTTGTGTAATGAACAGTGGCAGACAACTTTCAAAATTGGGCTACAACAAAAACACCCCTGCAGAAAACAAATCTCTATGCATTAGCAGCTTACAATTAAATTCAGAAGAAAATGCAAATGTAGCATTGAGAGTCTTGCCTAAGGACTCTTCTTTGTAAAGCATGGTGTTCTTGCCTAGACAAGGAAGAGAATCCCAGTCAGCCGCATGGGCATCCATAGAAATGCATTGACAATCAGAAAGGGATGCTCTAGAGCAGCACATGAGAGCATGGACATATATTCTCAATATCAAATGTCAAGACATCAGCTAAAGGGGTATAAAACCCTCCAGCATTGGGCTGAGGTGCAGTGGAGTGATTGAGCTCCATACAGAACCTTTAGGAGGAGTGGTGTTTTTTGGATGCCAGAACTAGTTATACAACCTCAGTGCCTGACCTCACTAATGCTCTTGTGGCTGAATGCAACCAAACCCTCACAGCACTGTTCCAAAATCTAGTGTAAAGCCTTTCCAAAAGAGTAGCGGCTATTACTATAGCAACAAGAGACCAACTTTACATTAAAACCCTTCATTTCAGAAGAAGCATTGGATGAGCAGGCATGTACAGACTTTTGGACATGTAATGTATCTATGTGTATGTGTGGGCAGAGCATCTGAGGCTGAGACCAGCAAAGTAAATGATGTTAAAACAACTGATGTTTGACATGCATACAAAGTCAACATAATTGCAAGTTTACATAATCTGACAAAATTATCTGTGCACCTCAATTTTCCTGCATTTGTGGGCTTCTAAGGTGCACAAAAGTCCTCCTATTGCAGTGCTCCTATTGCCAGGAAATTGTGGTGATGCCACATCCATCACTGTCTGCGAGTCCATGACAGCAAAACTAGCCCCTGTACTGTAAACTTAAATTAGCTGGCTTGAAAAAGTAGGAAAACATTTTTCTTAATAGGTCTAATCTTAAAAAACCTCCACACTTCTTCAGCAAATACAACACAAAGAGTCCAATCATTTTCAAAAGTTTTCACTGAGATGAAATTATTCTACTTGAGTTATGTTTACTCTTGATTTTGTTAGGTTAAGCTGAATAGGCCTAGTTAGGTTAGCCTCTCATTCAATTGTGCTTTGCTGCAAACCTTCATCCATGTGCAATGTGTCAGTATTAACTCTATTATTTTAAATGGTTTATATAGTAATGAACAAATGACTGTGTATCCAGTGACTACATATTGTCTTATGCATTTATTCATACAGTAAGGAAAAAGTAGAGAAAACAAGTCTCCCATTTCTGAGGACTCCTATAACGACATATACCTTTGCTATTCTAATTCTGTTCAAAACCTGAACAGAAAACAGGGTATTATTTGGTCCACTGTAGGTGCTTTGTAGATGCTCAGTATATCTTTAAGTAACATTTTACTAAATATCTAATTAATGTGTGATGTTTCCCTCCAGTCCTGTTACTACTTCCCAGCCTCCAGAACACCCCGCCAGACCACATGACCCAGACTCTTTACCTGATTATTGATTCAGCTCACCTATTAAGCCCACCACATAAACCCCCTCAGTTTGTTTGTACATGTGAAGTATTGCCTTTGTTACACAGAGCCTTACCAAGCCTTTCTGTCTGGTCATTTACTCAATATGACCGTTGCTTTGTTTTCGACCTAGTCTTTTGCCTAGCCCTCTTTGCGCTGTTGTGATCTCTGGTTTGACCTTTTTTCCTGGTCTATGGACTCTGTTTTTTGGACTGTCCTCATGGTTATTGTTTTCTCGATTTGGCATCTGACTTTGGACTGGTTGACCTTGCTTTGGCTAATCAAGCTATTTTACCTCAGTTTGGTCTGCATTTATATGGAGAGGTCAGTGAAGATGTAATGCCCACTCTGAGCATGATGCAGCAAGCAAGATGGCTACTGTGTAAGTGTAGCTGCTCTCTCTCTCTCTCTCTCTCTCTCCCTCTCCATCTCTCTGGAACATGGGGTTAAGAGTGAGCGGCTGGGGGCTACAGGGGCTCAGGTTGGGTTTACATTATGGACAGAGTCCTAATGAGCCTGGCGCACTGAGCTCTTTCCTTTTTAATATATAAAGATGTGCTTTTTTAATTATCCTCAAGTCACGTTCTGCTTCCTCTGCACCACCTGCCGCTGCACCCCCTCCCCCTCTCTCCCTCTCTCTCTCTCTCCCTCTTTCTCACTGTAATTTTTCTCCGTTCTCCTCTACTCTGCATTTGTCTTTTTCCACCTCTCCTGCCTTCTTTTCTGTTTTTTTTCTCTCTTCAGCGCGTCTATGTTTGGCAGGTTGAGGCACCCGGCCTCCATCTGTGCAGTCATTCACACACAAACCCATTTATTCAAACATACTGCACAAAAGCACTTAGCAGCTTCATTCGCATTCGGCCCAGCGACCGAGCCTGGTAATGCACCGAGCACCAGGCCCGAGCTCAGCCGCGGATTAGACTCAAATGGCTACAATCACTGTCACACACACTGTACGGCACATTAGATTGTGCGTTACATGCAAAAAAAAAAAAAAAAAAGACAAATGTGTGAACACGCCCACACACCCACCAGAGTTGCCAGGTTCGCAGTTTTCACTCCAAATTGGGCTAGTTTAGAAACAAGGACAGCAGGTTGGTTTTTTGTCTTTTTTTCTGGCCAGTTCAAAAATAGGCCATAGTTGCAAAATAAGATTTTATATTAAAGCAGGACAATAAAATGGAAATCTAGTTCATGTACAGATAATCAATAGCCTACATATCACGTAAAGGGCAGATGCAAGTGCATACAGTGTAGTGCATCTTTCATGTTGTATAATAAGTGGGAACTGTTCTATAATTGCAGTGATTCAGGTTGGAATAGGTTTATTATAGACATGCTGTCAGAAGAGTTCAGTGAGAGTGCGTTTGACCTCATTCATTAGCTACAGTTATTGATTGTCCATTCATAACATTTAATTGTCATTGAAAACCTTTACATTTAGTTCAAATACTTAGTACTACTGGTTTCAGGCCATTCTCTGTCATTTATATGAAGCATTTTTGGGCCTGGATGGTATCTAAATGAAATAAATTAGGACAACATTTTGTTATTAAATAATCTGGATTATCAAAAATAGTTCTCCTATGTTCTCTTCTACACACACACACATGCAGTAAAAATACACTGCTTATCTTTAGCTTATATTGCCACTGTTGGAACAAAACCTCATATCTTCAAAAAGATAGCTTTACAGGAGAAGGAAAAATGGTAACACTTTTTTTAAGTGGTCCTTTGTAGATGATTAATAAACTCTTAACAGATTATCAGCAACACATCAACAGCATATCAGTGAAGTAGCAGTAGTGAAGCATCTGAATACATTGAAGTAAATATCTTGTAGATGTTCTGTTGATACGTTACTTACATTAAGAAGATGTAGTGTTAATAAGTTACTTCCATCATGCAAAACCTAACCTTACCCAAAACCTAATCCTAACCCTGGCCCTAATCCTAACCCTGACCTTTACCTCAACCCAAAACCTAATCCTAACCCTGGCCCTAATCCTAACCCTAACCTTTACCTCAACCCAAAATCTAATCTTAACCCTGGGCCTAATCCCAACCATAACCTTTACCTCAACCCAAAACCTAATCCTAACCCCAACCCTGGCCCTAATCCTAACCCTAACCTTTACCTCAACCCAAAACCTAATCCTAACCCTGGCCCTAATTCTAACCATCACCTTAACCTCAGACAAAAACCTAATCCTAACCCTGGCCCTAATCCTAACCCTAACCTTTACCTCAACCCAAAACCTAATCCTAACCCTGGCCCTAATCCTAACCCTAACCTTTACCTCAACCCAAAACCTAATCCTAACCCTGGCCCTAATTCTAACCATCACCTTAACCTCAGAGAAAAACTTAATCCTAACCCTGGCCCTAGTCCTAACCATCACATATTTAACACTCATATGTTTTATCTAAATAGGATCACTCAAAATAAAGTGTCACAGGAAAAATGTTGTTCATTTGTAATTTATTTGTAATTTTATTTATTTATCTTTTTTTTACCCAATTTTCTCCCCAGTTGAGTCCTCTTCAACTCTTACATCACCAGGGATAGAAATCACAGTCTCCTGATGATAGAACCAACGCTTAGACAGTTGTACCACCCAGGAGCCCCAATTAAAGAATTGATTTATTAAAGAAATTAAAGAAATGATTTATTACAAATAGTGGGTACATTCAATTTTGACGCAACTTAAAAGGCTACTGGTGATTTCAAATTATGTCAAAAATTCAGCAAAAACAAAAATGGAGATATGAAGCTTTGTCCCGACAGTGACATTAAGTGAAAAATCACAGTAAATAATACTGACTACTGAAGAACTCCACATTTTAATATTCTATTCATTAATTACTATTCACCTCTCATTTTGAAAGCTGCTTTTGCAAACATTTGTGTTTCTTCCCTTCATATAATTCATACAGAAGCAACTTATGCGCTAAATGTGCCCCCTGCAGGAGAAACCTCACACTGCCACACATGCTCTAAGTGAGTGGAATCCAATGGAATGTGTGTGTGTGAGTGGAATGCCTATATGCTTTAGATGCTAAAGAACGGGGTGTTTTCCCTCATTATAGCAGAGTCACTCTGGCAATCAACTATAGATGTCTGTGGCAAACCATGACGTATTAAATTTGCATAATACTATGCTTCATCTGAACCGTCTGACACTCATTGCTTGCAGCGGCATTGGAGATGCTCAGACAGTATGTCGTACTCTGGGAAACTCTGGGAGACAGTGGGGAATTTACCATAGTCTAACAGTTTATTAATATACCCATAATTATCCATTGTAAAAGGGAAAAAAGCATATTATTTAAAATTATTTGCATTATTTAAAACAAACTACTACTCTCTAGTTCTCTGTCAGCTGTCTTTCCCAAAACGGCGATTATCACCTAATGGGTGTCATCATCAGTTTACTCATCAATCATTGCTGATATCTAAATACATTGCCCTATTACACAATTTAGATTAGACAGTTTCTTGTCTTTCTGCATCACTGAACCTAACCCAATGCTAACCATAGCATCACACACATTTTACCAAACATATCTACCAATAATTGAACCGCAAAGTAATTCACACTCTTCACAAAAAGGTATGACACTGTCACTGGGGCAGTACCCTTTTTGCCACTGTGGTGGTACCCTCAGCGGTACATCTCAGTACCTTTAGTCAGGGAACATTACTGAACCATTATCCATTGAAATTATATGTTCTAAGTTGAACTCACTCCACACCCCCTGTCTGATCTCCAGGCTCTTTATTTTATTGTTCTGTTCAAATACATTAGTTTATAAAAAGTACAAATGTCTACTTTTCCACAAGGAAAAACTTATTTAAGGTATACAGTCGGACCTTAAAACTGCTGTTTCACCTGAGGGTACACTTGCATTGTTTGTACGTTGATGAACGAATCATGTACCTGCATGGTACCTTATGTTCTAACAGGGCAGAGTGGTGTGAATTGCTCCACTCTAGAGAAACTTGACTATATTTCTTTACAGTGGTGATTACAGTATCCAGGTTTCACATAATGCAAATACAGTAATTCTATTTATGATCCAGAACAACCAGTGAACCTACATAAATTTTATCTGTAATGTGGATGATGGCAAAATAGCGGTAGATCTAAAAAAAAAAATTTTTTTTAGGTACTAATTTGCCTTTCAACTCCCTTACGCACGTCTCTGTGAATGGCTACTGTACAACAATATCTCAGGCATAAGCCTGCATATTCACAAGCATATAATTTCATAAAATAATTTCTGCTTCTGGTACTTATCACCACCACTGTGAACAATTCAGACTCAATAACGTATTCTAAAATGTACCACTCTGCATCAAGACACTCTAAATGACTTTATTTACAGATGAGATGTTTTATCATAATTTCAAAGTTAGCATTGTCATGCCTTTTTGAGATAAAAACTATGTTATATGTTTTGTAATTTCTTGAAATTGCAACAAGAAAGGTTTGAAAGTACAGATCTAAACTCGCTGTTACAGAATGTATATGTAATTACTATGTAATTACTATGTAATTACTTATATAATTATGTAATTACATTTTAACACTTTTACTAAATGACAGTAAGAATCTGTCTAGTCTGACTAAGGGTTAATTGAGTGCACACCTTTTTCATTTTGTTTTGTCCCCTCAATGTCACACATTTTCATGCTGTCCACCATTCTGGGGACATTTGGTCCCCACACAGAGCTAAATATATGACCACACATGCACCAAAAAAATGTCCACAGCAGCAGTCTCTCTCTCTGTGCTCGTCTCATTCCCTCCCAGGTGACGGACCACAACAATAATTACTGTCAGGCTGAGAATGAAATGAAGGTGCTCTTCTCACCGGTGGAAACGGAGGGAATACGTGGCTAATTATGGTGCCGTGGTGGAGCTGGCGCCTGCGCTCAACCCTGCTGGGGGTCTAATGAGCTAACACAAGTCTACCATTGAGAATTGATTCCTGAGGAAAAATGGAGCCGCGTTCTCACTGGAGAGGGACAGCTTTGACTCAACTGATGTGTGCTTAATTGACAGCGAGCCAGTGTGGAGGACCAAATCCCCACGAGCAATTAGTATTAATAATAAAAGAAGTGGAAATATTTAGACACGGAAAAGAAAACCTGATCCACTGACTCGTTTTCCAGTCACCTGTTGCGAGAGCGAAAGCGCCTGATCACGTTTCCCTTCGTGCCTTTCCTGTCTGTCCATGGTAGGTATGGCTTATGTCTGCATGTCCAGTCTGTTTTTTTTATCTTTATGTGTAAAGCACACCCAGACTGTGGGGGCTTCTTTGTTTCCTACACGTCTTTGACCAAAGATAAGAACAGAACGATGAGGTGATGTGAGCAAGACTACACTGTTAGAAATAAAGGTTCTGCTCGTTCATCGAGGTCCAAACAATGTAAATGTACCCTCAAAGATACAACAGTGGGTTTAAGGTCCAATTGTGTACCTTAAATGAGCTTTTCCAGGTGAAAAGTTCACATTTGTACCTTTTCATAACCTAAAGTTTTGAACAGAACAGTAAAGTAAAAAGTGGAGATGAGACGCAGTCAATGCAACTTTTATTATTTGATTTCAGTGGATTATGTTACAGTTATGTTCCCTGACTAAAGGTACTGAAATGTACCCTTGAGGGTACCACCCCAGTAGCAAGAGGGGTACTGGCCCTCGTTCTTTTATTTCTGAGAGTGTACAGCTGCGTCAAGAATAGTCCTACTAGCTAGATAGAGTGTCTGAAGCCATAATATTTCTCAGTTACTTTACAACAAATGCTGGACAACATGTGAGTAAAATCTGTAGTGTACAGTTCCATCATTTAGCGTTTCAGACTTCTGAGGTGGTCAGTATGACATGGGGACCTAATCCGCATCTTCTACCAGATTTGGACATTAAAGATTTGTCAGAAAGATCTTAAATGAGTCACTTGCTGAAATGAAATTATGTTGAAATGATGTTGTTGAAATTAAATTGTGAGTTGTCAGATTTACTAAGTGTTTGTTTGGCCAATATAATCTTGTAGATTAAAAGTCAACATCTTTCCTGTTGGCTCTATTTTCATATTGATTTACTTGTTTACCCAAGTTTTACTTTTATTTTAGTTTTACTTTGCATTATCTTCCATAGCATGGGCTTCTTTCCTACGCTCCATGCTTAATAGCCTAGCCAAATTGCTGTTGGCTGTAGGTGCAAGTTACCATACATCCTGCTGCTGAGTGTAATTTTACAACTGCTCAGCTCGGCTTCTTTAAAACATTACCAGACTAAATTGAGTATATATTACTCACCTGAGCATCTTCAAAGCTATTTAACAGAGTTGCATGGAACCACTTGACATTGTTTTTAGCATAGCTAACATTTAATGTTTAGGGAACTGTCATGATTGGCCCCTCCCAGTTATCCATGTGCTTGTTTTTTGGTCTTCCATGTGCTTTACATGTCAATTTGCTCTTGTTTCTCTTCCCAGTCCACCCCCCTTATTTTCAGACTCCGCCCCTGATTGTTACCACCTGTGTTTTCCACCTGTGTTCTGTTATCCCTTGTCATCCATGTGGTATTTAAGCCCTGTGTTTTTCCTAGGTGTTTGTTGTTCTTTGTATTGTTTGTGATGATGGTATTGTTTGGTAGTGTTTGGTATTGTTTGGTATTGTTTGGTATTGTTCGTTGTTTGTTTACCCTGTGTTCAGTTTCACCATGTCTTTTCTCCATTCCATCCGTGTTGGCTCTATGACCTTGGACTGTTCTGACCCCGAATCTGGATTTGCCCCGAATAAATCTCACTTCTCTCAGCATTTGCGTCTGCCTCCTCATCGCTCCCAAACGTTACAGTAATACAGAAAAATAATAAGTCCAGTTAACCCTTTAAAAGGCTGGGGACTGCCAGCAGGCCCAAAGTTTTACTAAACACTTGTGTTGTTGTGAATAAGAACCCTTAGTCTGCCATAAGCCTGGGATTTTAAGGGGTTAATTAATACGTACTCAAATCAGTTTAGTGTTATTTACTTGAGATTGTTGACTACAGGGTACTTAATCAAGTGTATTAGAATCTACTAAACACTATTACCTGGAACCTCTTGTCATTGCATTTTCTCATAACAAGTCTCATTTTTTGAGTGTAACTGCTGTGGTGTTAACTTGGCGATGGTGAAGGAATGGTGACGTATTAGAAGCTAAAACAAGTAGGAATTTGGCCAATCAACCCAACGTCATCACTGCCATATCTTCCCCCTCTGGGGAGACTGACTTGGACTATGCCTGGCTCCTCCCACTTTCCTCCTCTCCCAAACAGTTGCAGCTCCTTTTGGACTCAATAAGGCTGCTTTATATACCCCTTTGTTTTCACGTTGTGTTTGTGAAGTCTCTGCTATGCTACCTTTGTCCTGGTTTTGATCCCTGCTAGTCTCTTGTTATTTCTGAATATGGATCCATGCCTTTTCCTGCCTGCCTGTATGTTGACCCCTGCCTGCCTAGATGAGTATCTGAATGGCACTAATTAAGCCACTTCACAGTCGCAACCTGCCTCAGCCCCTGCGTTTATTTGAATGTTAGCTAGCTCATTCACTGTACAACTGTAACAAGATGCCAATGATTACATATCTGCCCTAACTTTCCCCAGATGGCAAAAATCTCTCAGTTCTAATAACCAACATTGGGCCTCCTTCACCAACTCCTCATAGGAAGAAAATTCTTTTTAAACCCCACTTCCACAGTTTTCATGAAGATTCTGATGTTCACCCGTGTTTATTATTTGCTGTTTATTCCGCAGGAGTTCAACAATCCATACACAGTCATAAGTGCAAAGGTGCAAACAATTCTGCAGTTTAAGAACACGTCATGAATCAAACTTTTTCTTAGGATGCTGCTCAGGAACAAGTGAATTGGTGAATGAGAGCCATTTTTCTTTATTTGACAGTCAGCAGTGTATTAATGCAGGAGTCTATAGCCAAAAGCGTAAACACATTAAATATCCTGAGAGCCCCAGGCTAACATTTACCTCTGTAGCATAATTTTTTTTTTTTTTTCATGGCACGCGCTCATTTTTTGGGGGTCTATTTTCAAATGTAAAGATGCACTATATTCAGATAAGTCCAGTGCAGATCTGATCATATATACACCGATCAGGCATAACATTATGGAAACCTCCTTGTTTCTGCGCTTATTGTCCATTTCATCAGCTCCACTTACTCTATAGGTGCACTTTGTAGTTCTACAGTTACAGACTGTAGTCCATCTGTTTCTCTGATACTTTGTTTTACCCTGGTCTCCAGTGGTCAGGACCACCATGGACCCTCACAGAGGGTGAGGGTCCACTACCTACTATGTGGGTAGTGGATCATTTTAAGCTGTGCAGTAGCACTGACATGGTGATGGTGTATTAGTCTGTGTTGTGCTGGTACGAGTGGATCAGACACAGCAGTTCTGTGATGTAGCAGTGTGTGGGAGGGGTGAGTGTACCAGGAGTAGTACCAGGAGAATGTCCAGGAGTAGTAGTACATAGGTCTAGTCTTCTAGCAACTGCTCACCGTATATTGATATTGATGATAATGCTCTGGCACCACATAATTTTGATGCCACCAAATACACATGACAATACTGCACGCATTGAAGGGTTAACCAACCAGCCTGAAAAAGAATCGTACATAGAGCACTGACAGAGCATTGTACTCTAAAATGATTTATTTCACATGTAAATCATTACAGAACGATGCAGTAAATTAAAAATGGTTTAATTGAGCATAAAGTTTATTATGTAATTTTACAAGCACTCAGAATGACCTCCTCCAGCTGTACGGACAACATCAATGCAATGATCGATTGAGTGGGTGTCACTGTACTCATGGCTTTTTCAACGCGATTTTGGAGATCATCCCGTGTTGCAGAACCAACAACAAACGCTCTGAGCTGTTAGAGGTTCACTGCAGATGAAAACTGTGTTGCACAGTTATATGACTGCTTCACTGTTATTGAACTGGAGAACACAAAGCGCTTTCTGCTCAGGGGTCACACCTCCTCGCAGAGTAAAGGGAACCATCTTCTGGTGACAGTCAGAAACTCTATGACCCCTTCTTTCAGTTGGATTGTGATTGGTTTCTAGGCACCTCACGGTTGTAAAAAATATTATGTAAAAATATTTAAATTGCATTAATCTTTTTAAATCACGCTGTATTTATACACTCAGAGGTAGAAAAATGTATGAAACTGTCACTGGTGAATTGCCCCTCTTGTTGCTGGGGTGGTATCCTCAAGGGTACATCCCAGGACCTTTAGTCAGGGAACATAATTGTACCATGATCTATTAAAATGATATTGTATTTGTATTTGTAAGCTGTAGTAAGATACCTTGTCTTGTCTCTAGACTTTATATTTTATTGTTCTGTTTTCAAACATTAGGTTATGAAAAGATGAGAAAATCTTGATGAATGAAAAATGTACCTGCATAGAACCTTTATTTCTAACAGTGTATACTTAAGTACTTAAGGTGTATTATTCAGAAACTACAGGGACTTCAATGCAAACTGACTGAGTTATTCTTAGATAACAGAGGTGGGTAATAAGACTTTGGGCCTGCCTGTGGTCGTCCCTGGCTATTTAAGGTGTAAATTGACATAGAACCTTGACCTTCTTCCACCATACCCAGTGCTCTCTTACATACCCATAATGCACTACAATGCATTGAACACAGCAGCAGTCTCTCTCTCTCTCTCTCTCTTTCTCTCTCTCTCTCTTTTTTGGACAAGCAGACTCCAACATGTTTTTCCAAAGCTCTCAACATGGTGTATTAACATACATGCAGAAGTTTGGGTACCCCCGATCAAATTACATTTTTTGAATATTTTCTAAAAAGGTAATTAAGTTACACATCCTGTACAGAGGGCAGAGGTCTACACATTTTAATGCACAATTACTGTTTATTTGCTGAATTTAACACATTGGGGGGGGGGGGGGGGGGTGGGGGGGGGGGGGCACAAAACACACAGATATAATAAAACACATACAAGTAAAAAACACAAAACAAAACAAAAACATACTTACATATTTACATAGTTACATATTGTTTTTTAATGCAGCACAGAAATCTATTAAAAGATATGTTAACTTATTTTCAACTAAACATGTCATTCAACCAATGGCTCCCAAACTTCTGCATACAATTGTTTATATATTTTAAGGATAAAGTTAAACGTGCATGCAACGTTGAATCTTGTTGCTCCAAATATAAAACAAGGACTTATGCCGTATTACACCATAGCTGCTCTTTCTGCTATTACACTATCTACAACCACATGTTTATTTAATATCAATGTACTTATTTTGCCATCAGGTTTCACTGCATTGCTAAGGAATTTATATTTCTGCCAGGTCTCATTGACATTTTAGAAAGTATTTCTACAGCGAGCTGTTATATAAGATTTTAAACAGACTGCATTTATAAGCTCTGGCATTTCGAACTCTGGCAAGTGTTCAAAATTCCCAGCATAACCCATGGTGGTACCTGATTCACTATTACAAGACAAGCTTGCTTGTTGGGAACAGCTTTATCACATATGTTAAAATCTGTGTAGCAAAAATCAATTAAAAAACACATGGGAGTGTACGCTTGGAAAGAAGAACACAGTGAATATGCCAGTTTAATTAAAGACAACAAGCATTCAGTGTTTCTTCTTTGAAATGTCTTCATTTGTGGATAACAGATTCTTGTAGTATGGATAACAGAATTCAGCATGGCTCACAGAAAGCATCAACAGACTAGGCACCTTATTATTTGTCATGTTATGTATTCTCAGCACTGCATTTCTGTTTTTATTCATCAGTGTTCTCTCAAAATCAAAGCTACAAGGAAATCCTGATTACTAGTACAGCAACAGGGTCTAATAAATGCAGACATTATATTGGGTTTCCCAGCAATAAGGTTAGCTATCTGGCTTGCTTCTGCTTTGCCAGCTAGCAGAAATTAAAAAAATAATATTTCAAGCAGCCTGCCCTCATGTAGGATAAGATGGAAAAAAGTACATTTCTGAGTCCTAAAGTTCCACTTTATTTATGTCTAAGTTTACATTTCCATTTACAGCATTTAGCAGGCGCTCTTATCCAGAGCTGAGTCCTGAGCTCAGATACTGCTAGAAACAAAAGTCACTGTTGATACCCAGAGAAATCGAATTGAAGTTCCACTTTATTCATTTTTAATGCCTGTATAACATACCAAAAACAGACGGAAAATATATCTACCATCACTGGGACAATTTCAGCCATCAAAAACCTCAATTTTTCATCACAACTGTTTTTTTTACACTATAGTATGACAAAGAATTTTTGGCTTTCCTAAAACCAGGGGGCTAAGAGGCTAACAATTAGCAGTAGCGGTGGGAATCTCTAGGCACCTCACGACTCAATTCGATTACGATTCAGAGGGCCTACGATGTGATTATAAAACAATTATCGATCGTTTTTTTCTACACAGGATTTCTATTTTCCTACTGTCTGAGGACTTGGTAGTTTTAAAGCAAAGCATTTGTAATGAACGCCCAATATCTTTTATTTAAAAAAACAAATGCAAGTGATGTTGCAAGTAAACTGGAAGGCTCTCATTCACTGCGCTTGTTTGGAGCACAACAGACACTACAGCTGCCACTCATCTGTGACAAAATGCGCTGTTAGGGTGAAATAAAATCCAGTGGCAATACATGTCAACGTAGCACATGTTACAGCCATCCTACCCATTTTCTCTAGTGAAAACTTCGGTTTTGGTCTTGTTGTAGAGGGTAGGGGGATCGCTGTGTCAGTAAAATATCTTAAAATAGACAGGACTGTGTAAAATAGCGTGAAAGCCTTGGTTCTCAACAACTGACAACTGGTGTACAGACTGCAGGTAACATAACAATGATACATTATTCACATTTATAAGCAGCATTGGTTTCCTGGAATGTTAAATCTGCAATAAGAGACTGTCAAACACTAATAAGTTGCAAAGAAGTCGGCTTCTTTTTTGAATTGTCCCTGTCCACCTTAAATGGTGCAGTATTCCCATTCAGCCCTTAATGAGAATTTAAGGTGGGATGGCAAAATTCAATCAAGAAGTTGGAGAATAAGAAGCGACTTCAGCCTTGTAAAACTATTCTAAGTTTTGAGGAAAGGTTTTCTGGGACGGGAAGAAATCGGCTATGGTTAAAGCTTAAAGCAGAGCAAGGTAAGTCTGTGTTTTCATTTTTTAGCCTATAGTAGGACTTTAGCACATACCGACACATATTGGATATTAAATATAGCTCCCAAGGTGGCTTGAATGTTGTTTAAAAGGACAAAATGGCTCTTATTAACATTTGGGTTGTGACACCTGACCTGACCTGGCTTTCAGTGCAGAAAGTGCAGGTCAGATTTCTCATTCATCCAGTTGTGTTTTTTGTTATGTGCTGCCACAGACTGTCCGGGCACTGCACTCCCGCACTTCCAAGTCCTGCTTTTTCCGTTCCGTCAACATCGTCATAAATTAAAATCTAGAAAATCAATTTTTGACATTTGTGAATTGATTCCGAATCGTCCACGTCTGCATCGTGATGCATCTAAGAATGAAGTTTTTCCCCCCACCCCTAATTAGCATGGTTACCAGCTTACAAGCTGAAAAAATAAATAAGGTGGGACTTTGGCTTGATTCACAGATACTAGTTCTGTGTGGAGTGACTGACGCTGGAAGTCTTGTTTTTCATTTCGGGGCCCGTGTTAACTGGTCAGCGCTTTCACACAGGCTGTGGGTGCGAAGCGCCAGAGCATCCCAGACGCCGCACCAAAGCGGTGCAATATTTAGAGAATAAATGCTGCCATTTTTTTCTGCACACTTTGCCTGTTATGCAGCAATGTGCACTAGTTAAATATTTCATGCTGCAAACAGGTTTCATGGTTGGTCTACCAGGCTTGAAACTTTTGCCTAAGCACAAGTCAGAATGCTGTTGAGGATAAACAAATATAATGTGTATATTTATAAATGATGTTTTTATTAAGCAGAGTGACTGATGTGACCATTTATCCACCTGGAAAAAGGAATATCTGTATAACTTTCTCGCTGTATAACAAATGTTATATGTGTGAAAGGCAAGCAACATCAAGCTGTAGCACTCACGCTTCCACATCGCTCACACCATGCAGAGGTAGCATGTGTGAATGAGGCCTTAGACCCAAGAGCGCTTTCATTTTTTCTTTTCATCTTACACTTCTGCAATTTTGGCCCAAGTGTCAATTTAAAAATCATTAAGAAGATCTGATATATGTTGAAACATTTTCAGCAGTAGTATCTTAGCCAAGTTTGCCCTGTTTGTAGCAGTTTTGGGCCAATTTGGCTTTCAACGCGAGTATTGGTTGACTACCAGGTAGTTGTTATGCATGCAGGCCAGGATAGAGCCAGAGGCTGAACAGCTTCATATGGTTTTGCTTGATGTCTGTATTAATAGGTTGATTCTAACGTGAATGTTGTGGACCAACAATGTAGTTGTTCCAGATTTGGGCCACATCCATCATTTCTGTTCACTTTACACTGTTTGGGCCAGATCAAACCCAGCGGAGAACCAACCTAAGGATGGGGTCCACAAGCGGACGAGACAAATTTTGCGTACTGGGCTGCACTTATTTGGCACCTTAGAGGGAATATTTGTTAAATGAGGATTTTAACCCTCAAATGGTGAAGGGTGGCTGCTTTCTGTAACTTTGGTAATGAGTTACTTATGGCATGCCAGACTTGGGCCAAAATTACTGAGGAGAAAATTAGTGAGCAACTTAATTGTGCTGTGGCCCTCTTCCTTCATCCACATTGTTGAGCCACAACATTTCTGCCAGAAAAGGCCCTTAACCATAAATATGAGTCAAAACCATAATAGTTGTCCAGCATCTGACCCAGTCATGGCCCATGTGCCTAATATCTATCCGGAAGTCAACCAACATTCGCGGATGTAAGCCAGAATTGGCCCAAAACTTTCTGGTATCTGGGGACCAGGTATAACAGTTATGACGGAATTCATGCCAATATACAATATACTGTATGAATCAGTATTTAGTCTAAAAAGCGTTGAGATCAAGTCAAGACCAAGTCCAACTGATCAATAAAATTACAAAATCTTTCTAATAATTCTTGAAAAAAGCCAATCGACCTTTTTTTAGACTAGCGCCCTCTAGCTGTAAATTAAAACCCCTGGCCTACCATTTCACACCACTTTTCCTGTTTAACCAGCAGTGTGGAGGACGTTTCGACTGTGGAAATGAACATATGGATGATGGCTGGGGGAAAAAAACTGAACGTTGAGGTAGCAGCAGCTGCTGGAATGTGTTTCTGTTCCCTTTCTGACTTGAGCGTTGAAACTAAACTGTACAGCATACACTGGTGGCAGATTTGTTCCATTCTCAGGGAGGGCTTTTAAATGTGGATAGTTTTGTTGAGGGAGGCAGAACAGGTGTTGCATCCTGTCTAATGGGTTGTTTGTATGTTAGTGTCTACATATGTGTTTGTTTGCCTACCACTTCACAGTTTGTGGTTAGTCTAGGCCTATGCTAACGCTGGTTTTGTCGTAAACACAATCTCTCCTGTTTGTGTTTTAAATACATGCAGACGTACATTCCGAAGTAAACATCCCTTTCGCTTCCTTCGCATCTGTTCATTTGAGGCAGAAATCTCTGCGCTGCCCACACATGGCGCATTCTGGGAAAACAAAGGCATGTGTGTTCTGAGTAGCTGTACGTGTGTCAGTGAAGAACACCTGCACGCTTTACTGTTTCTCCATTCCTCCGTTCTCTTTCCATCAAGGCCTCAGTTTCAATTTGGCCTTCAAAATACACATAGTTTTACATTCGGATATGACCGTCAAGTCTTCATACATTGTCAAGAATGAATATATGGGAAAATTACTTTCAGAGGCAGTGCTAGCATTGTGGAAGCCGGAGTCATTTCAGGTTGCTATTGAAGCAAGGGCATATTTGATAAAGGGACATTACACCTACACACAAAAGAATTTTTCACTCAATGTTCTCCCAAGGGAAACTGCACATAATGCCCTCTTCTTTCCTGATGCTCAGTTAGTCTCTCTCTCTCTCTGTGTTTCAGGGGCCAGCTGTCTAATTCTCAGAATGAAAAAAGTGCCTGTGGTTCTTGTCTCTTGAATATTTCATGGCTTTTAATTTTCCAGGATGCTAAGAGTAACTTCAACAATCTCCTCCTCGCTCTTTCTCCCTGTGTGCATAACCTATCATATTTAAATTCATATATGACCGTTCAGCAATATACGCTAAAGCATTAAGTGTGGAAATACGCAATAAGATGCTAGGAAATGCACTGCGTTGTCATCATAAATATGTACACAACTTCATAATCAGCTATGTGCCTTGATTTCCACTGAACTTATGCAAGCAGTGACTGTATGTAAGTCTAGATAGACCATGGATTAAGCTCATCATGCATTGTTCTCAGGTTTAGCAGTCAGTTTCCCAGTCAGGGATTAAGATTAATCCTTCTACAGAAGCAGCGTGCAAAATCCAGCTAGCAAATCCAGCTAGCTTTGTTGCCATTAACCATTTGATTAACAGTTCTCATTTTGAAACTTGTTCACTGTTGTTCATTTTTAAGACCAGAAATTTTTAAACGTCTTCGGAGAAAACTGAAGCTTGGCGTTTCTTGGCTAAAGTAGGACAAAATAACATTGCAACAATGAAGCCTCCCTAAATTAGGATTTGAGTATCTATTTTTCCCTAATGGACATCATAACACAGTTTATTTTCAGAGACCCTCAGAGTTTTTATTTTGAGATACTCAAGTCCCAAATTTCCTTCCATATTTCGCAACTTGCATGTAAAAGGCTAATTGTCCAAAATTCATTATAAAGGCTTTTCTAAGTGGCTTAAGTTTGTGTTCTGTATCCTGCTGCACTGGCATGTACATTAAAGTAGTGACGAATAGTGTAAAACATCTACCAGTTTTCCTATTCGGTAGCTAAACTGCAAGGCTAGTTAGCATGTTCAAGTAATAACATTAGCTAAATCTACCCATCTAACAGTATTCAGGTTCTACAGCTAAACTGCTGTCCTAGCTAGTACATTTGCGTAAGAACATTAGCTACCTTAAATCTACTAGCCTGCCAGTATGCAGGTTGTATAGCGCTGTTGTCAGAAGAAAACCTTGTATCTCCAAAATAGTAACTTTACAGGAGAAGGAAAAAACATACTTTACTTTCAATGTAAATCGATGGAACTAGAATTTTTCCGATGTCATTTTGGATCATTTCTTTTAGGCCATTCTTCATAAAATTTACAAACAATATAAAGAGTAACAGATACTTTCAAATTATGTCAAAAACTGAAAAATGCCAAAAACGGAGATACAAGGTTTTCTTCCGACAGCAACGATAGATATACTGCTCCACAAGCTAGCAGTGACTGTGCGCAAGTCTAGATAGATCATGTATGAAGCTCCTCATGCATCTTTACATTAGTTACATCTACCTTGTTCTATAGCTAAACTGCTATACTAGCTAGTACATTCCTGGAAGATCATTAGCTATCATAGATCTACTAGCCTGCCAGTATGCAGGTCCTGTAGCTATCCTGCTACACTCGCTAATAGGTTATATTCTAGTTCTAACATTAGCGATCGTAAATGTATGAGTCTGCCAGTTATTAGATTCTTCAGCTATACTGGTGTACCAGCTTGTGCATTCTAGTGATGAACACTTACTGTCCTAAAGTTACCAATCTGCCAGCATTCAGGTTCTGGAGATAAACTGCCACACTAGCCAGTGTGTTCTAGTAATAATGCTATTTGTCATAAATCTATCAGTCTGCCAGTCTGGCTACCAGTCTGGGTCTAAGGCTACGCTCTTACAGTTAGTACATTCTAATAATAATGCTAACAATTGTAAATCTACCAGTCTGCTAGTATTCAGGTCCCTTCATACTGTTATACTTGTCAGTACATTAACGTTAGCTATCGAAAGTGTACAAGCCATCCAGTGTTCAGGTGCTGCAGCTATACTGTTATACTAGTTCATTAACATTAGACATCACAAATCTACGAGTCTGCCAGTATTCAGGTTTTGCAGTCATACTATTATAATAGCCAGCACATTCTAGTTGTAATGCTAGCATTTTCATCCAGCATATTTCTGCAAAGATACCACCATATCTCACTTCCTCTTCGTTTTTTGGTTAATTCCTTGCAATGGATAGCTGGTTGGTTAGTTAACATTATTAGTTAACAAAAACAAGCTGTAAATTAAATGCAAACTTTATAAAGGAGACATAAGTACAGTCGGGTACATGAGTATTTGGATTGTGACTTAAGTTTTGTATTTTTGCCACTGTGCATTTGAAATGAAAAGACTTCCAGCTTAAAAATCAAGTGATTTTTACGTATCAAAAGTAATTGGACAGTTAACTGATAAACAGTTTCATTGCCAGGTGTGGCCTGTTCCCTTGTTATTTACGGCAAATTAAGAGATAGAACAACATGGCAAAGTATCTCCAAACTTCACAGCTAATAGACGCAGACTAGCGTAATTGTAACTTTAGTATTTTCCCTGATGGTCTGAGTAACAGGGGTGTTCTGCAAGAGAAACATACAGACAGGTGTGTGTTGTTGCACACTTACATTCTGTCTGAAGGTGAGTATTTTGTGCAGAACTATATGTTCCTTCCTGATTTTCTCTATTACTGCATATTTGTCACAATAAATGCTTTCAGATCTTAAAACCTAACCTGGTTGATGCTGTTCTAATGCTGGTGCTGGTTTAGCTGGTCACTCAGTGTGGTCATCGTGGTTGATCAGCATACCAGCATCCAAAACTCAACATATTCTGGTTTTGCTGATGACCTGTGCTGGTCTATGCTGTTTTTTTCCAACATTTTTTAAAATTATTATTTCATTGTTTAAGTACAAGACATCTAAAATGTGAAGAATGTGAAAAACGAATCACCCTCCTGAATGAATGAATGAATGAATGAATAAATGAACAGCAGTAACTGCAACCAACATTTCCTATAATGTGCTATCAGCTTTTAACAACGCCCTGGAGGAATTTGGGCTGGCTCCTCTTTGTCAAACTGCTCTAATTCAGGTATTTTGGTAGCTTTTTTAGCATTTCATTTGAGGACCTGCCCCAGCCTTTTTCTCTTTATGGTCATGTCAGGACTTTGACAAGTCTTCTCTTTCATTTTGTTTCTTTTTTAAAGCCATTAAGATGTGAATTTGCTTTTCGGATTATTGTCATGCTGCATAACCCAATTAAGTTTCAGCTTCAGCTCATGGACAAAATTCATGATTCCTTCAATAACAGCATATTTTCCAGGTCCCGAGGCGGCAAAATATCTTCACTGCTTTCTATTACCATGAAAACGTTCAAGTGCTGATATGATGTTTCTACAATGAAAAACATAACTTTATGGCAGATATAAAGGGAGGCATCATGTGTTATATCCAAAACGTTACACTTTGGCCCAGTCTGTCCATAGAACACTGTGAAAGGTTCAAGGTTTGCCTGATTACCTTTTTTGTACATGCGAGATTATCACTGACACTACTTTTGGTTAGCAGTATTTCCTGCCTTGCTGCCCTTCCATGAATGCCATTTTTGCCCAGTTGCTTTCATATTTTAGACTTATGAGGACTACCCAGTGTTCTTGAGGTTCTCAATTTGTAACTGCTCTCATTGTGGTTCATTGTATGCTAGAACCTGAGAAATAGTTATGTAATCTTTTCCAGAGTGATATACAGTGGGGAAAAAAGTATTTAGTCAGTCACCAGATGTGCACGTTCTCCCACTTAAAAAGATGAGAGAGGCCTGTAATTGACATCATAGGTAGACCTCAACTATGAGAGACAAAATGAGGAAAAAAAATTCAGAAAATCACATTGTCTGATTTTTAAAGAATTTATTTGCAAATAATGGTGGAAAATAAGTATTTGGTAACCTACAAACAAGCAAGATTTCTGGCTGTCACAGACCTGTAACTTCTTCTTTAAGAGGCTTCTTTGTCCTCCACTCATTACCTGTATTAATGGCACCTGTTTGACCTTGTTATCTGTATAAAAGACACCTGCCCACAACCTCAAACAGTCACACTCCAAACTCCCTATGGTGAAGACCAAAGAGCTGTTGAAGGACACCAGAATCAAGATTGTAGACCTGCACCAGGCTGGGAAGACTGAATCTGCAATAGGCAAGCAGCTTGGTGTGAAGAAATCTACTGTGGGAGCAATAATCAGAAAATGGAAGACCTACAAGACCACTGCTAATCTCCCTCGATCAGGGGCTCCACACAAGATCTCAGCCCGTGGGGTCAAAATGATCACAAGAACGGTGAGCAGAAATCCCAGAACCACACGGGGGGGATTTAGTGAATGACCTGCCTAAAGCTGGGACCAACGTTACAAAGGCTACTGTCAGTAACACACTACGCCGCCAGGGACTCAGATCTTGCAGTGCCAGACGGGCACTTCAAACTTCAGACGAGCGCGCCTGAAGTTTGCTAGAGAGCATTTGGATGTTCCGGAAGAGTATTGGGAGAATGTCATATGGTCAGATGAAACCAAAGTAGAACTGTTTGGTACAAACACAACTCGTCGTATTTGGAGGAGAGTGAATGCTGAGTTGCATCCAAAGAACACCATACCAACTGTGAAGCATGGGGGTGGCAATATCATGCTTTGGGGCTGTTTCTCTGCAAAGGGACCAGGACGACTGGTCCGTGTACATGAAAGAATGAATGGGGCCATGTATTGTGAGATTTTGAGCGCAAACCTTCTTCCATTGGCAAGGGCATTGAAGATGAAACGTGGCTGGGTCTTTCAGTATGACAATGATACCAAGCACACTGCCAGGGCAACAAAGGAGTGGCTTCGTAAGAAGCATTTCAAGGTCCTGGAGTGGCCTAGCCAGTCTCCAGATCTCAACTCCCTTAGAAAACCTTTGGAGGGAGTTGAAAGTCTGTGTTGCCCGCCGACAGCCCCAAAACATCACTGCTCTGCACGGAGGAATGGGCCAACATACTAGCAGCGGTGTGTGCCAACCTTGTAAAGACTTACAGAAAACGTTTGACCTCTGTCATTGCCAACAAAGAATATATAACAAAGTATTGAGATGAACTTTTGTTATTGACCAAATACTTATTTTCCACCATTATTTGCAAATACGTTCTTTAAAAATCAGACAATGTGATTTTCTGAATTTTTTTTTCCTCATTTTGTCTCTCATAGTTGGTCTACCTATGATGTGAATTACAGGCATCTCTCATCTTTTTAAGTGGGAGAACTTGCACAATTGGTGACTGACTAAATACTTTTTTTCCCCACTGTATATTCCAAAAGTATTCGCTCACCCATGCAAATCATTGAATTCAGCTGTTCCAATCACGTCCACATGCAGACTGCTTTTACAAACATTTGTGAAATAATTGGTCGTTCTCAGGAGCTCAGTGAATTCCAGCATGGTACCATGATAGGACGCCACCTGTGCAAAGTCCAGTCATGAAATGGGTTAAGAATGGGATGTCACTCAAGTTCATATACATGTGAAGGCAGATGAGCAAATACTTTTGGCAATATAGTGTATTTCAACTTTGGGCTTTTAATTTTCCTGATCTCTTTTGGAGTTCTAGTGATTGTAAGAATCCACCATCTTGATGGTAAACTGTGTTCAGTCAGGTGAATCTCATTATCAAATACATTTGGTTAATTTGTTGCTTGAGTAACTAATGGGTTAATTTTTCTAAAAAGTTTTTAAAGTTTTTTTTTTTTAAATAATGTTCTCTTTGTTGAAAAAGCTAATCACTGTGATAAATATTACAATATTACAGAAGATAAGGAAGGGGTGAATACTTTTTCACAGCACTCTATGTTTTGAATGTCATTATCTCAAAATTCCATTGCAAAACAGAACTGACAGAGTCACAAAGCAGCAGAGCGTGCAAAGGCATAGAACAGGGCCACTGAGTGCTGGAGCGCATAGTGTGAAAAATGGCCTGTCCTTTGTTGCATCACTTATCCAAACTGACTCTGACAGCAATATCAGCAGAAGAGCAGTGCAGCAAAAGGATTTCCGTGACTAGCAGTTTCTCACAAGCCTCTATACACAATGCCAAGTGCCAGCTGGAGTGGTGTAAAGCCACTAGTGGGCTGTGGGGCAGTGGAAACATGTTCTCTGGAATGATGAAGTTTGGTGGAGGAGGGATAATGGTCTGGGGCTGTTTTTCAGGGTTTGGGCCCCTTAGTTGCAGTGAAGAGTAATTTTAATGCTACAGTAAACAAACACATTTTCTACTATTATTAAAGTGAAACTCATAAGGATATGGTTTGATGAGCTCAATGTGGAGGAACTCCAGTGGCCTGCACAGAACCCTGATCTCAACCCCACTGAACACCTTTGAGATGAACTGTAATATCGATTATCAGCCAGGTATTCTCATCCAACATCAGTGCCTGACCTCACAAATGCTCTTTCGACTGAATAGACACAAATTCTCACAGACACACTAAAAAATCTTATGGAAAGCGTTCCAGAAGAGTGATAGCTGCAAAGGTGGAGCCAACTCTATATTAATGTGCATGATTTTGTAGTGGTGTCCATATACTTTTGGCCATAATGTAGTACTGTTTCCTGGTATGTGCTGGATTTAATACAAGAATTTCAAACATAATCATTAATCTGTAATCTTTCTGAAGTACTGATATATTATTTAGAGTGGAGTATTATTTATTAGTTAGAGTACATAATTTCAAGGCCCTTCCAGAGCACAACTTGAATTCTGCCATACTTGACTTTGGCATAAACACAGATTGGAGCACACTTGCACTGGAGGCCAGAATCCAACACATGGCAAGTGTTCTAGTTTGAACATAAGCACGCTTATTGGAGCACAGTCAAAGCTCTGCAGGCCTTCACCACGTGCAAGCTCTCACTTCTGCAATGGAAGAAAATAGACCAATCAAATAGGATGAGCGAGTTGAAAAATGTAATTAAAGTGCAGTATGGCCCCCTCGTTTAATTAAATCACCTTTTAGATACTCACATTTCTTCTTTTAATAACTCCCTCCTTCTCTGCTCCGTATTCAATTTTGACCTGCTGAGTTTGCCCCCACCATTCTCTTTAACCCACTCACACACTAGCTATTAATTTTGACTTCTGACACACTATATTTTTTTTCTTTTTTCTATTTTTCTTTGCCCATATTCAAGGAAATCTTATGAGCTATTATGAATATTATGGGTGTAGAACAGCCTGTACTGTCTTCTTTTTTGATGTAATGTGGAAGTGACATGGGTGACATGAAATGACTTGAGGAAGTAGGTTTCTGATCTTGCCTTATGCTCAAAAGAAATATATATATTTTAAGTTTTACTGCTAACAAATTTAATCAAATTTTTTTCTTCATTTTTTTTAACATAGTCATGTCCACTTCCCACCAACTAGCTGGGTCTCCCCTCATCACACAAACCTACCGAGTTGGGAGGATGAGGACTGGCTCACGCAATATCACTGAACAGCTCAGTGTGCTTGGAGTAGAATGCTATCAGCTAATTCTGTAACATCAATGGACACTCGTGTTAGCTAGCATCATACTGATTTTCTTAGAGCAAAGGTGCCAGCTCTTTCAGAGCACAGTTCTGATTGGTAAGCATTTTGGTTCATTCCATCAGCGTAACGACGAAATATGACTGACATGTGACTTCAAAAATGTAGTTTGTGAGGAAAATGAAATAAAAATCTACAACATTTCAGCTTTGTTAGTTCCCAGTTTTTGCAGATGAAATAAGTGCAAAGAAATGCAAAAATCATTTTCATTACCATCTTAAACCATCTAATCCACTTAGGATCGCAGTAGCAGTTGGGAGAGCAGAGTATCCCAGATGCTCTTCCTCCAGCTCGTTCCAGCGGGTCCTAGGATGACCTTGGGTTCCAAATAGGCTGTGCCTGGTAAACCCCCACTGGGAAGTGTCCAGGGGCATCCTGATAAGATGCCCGGACCACCTCAGCTGGCTCCTCTCAATGCGGAGGAGAGCCAGCTCTACTTTGAGCTCCTCCCAGATGACTGAGCTCCTCACCCTATTAAGTAGAGTGTAGCCTGCCACCCTTCCATGAAAGCTCATTTCCTCCTTTTATATGCGCAATCTCATTCTTTCTGTCATTTCCCACAGCTCATGGCTGTAGGTGAGGGTTGGGATGTAGTCCGACCAGTAAACAGAGAGCTCTGCCTTGAGGCTCAGCTCGCTGTTCACCACCACAGTACAGTGACCGCATTACTGCTGCCACCTGTCCCAGCCTGTGGCCGATCTCACTCTCCGTCTACCCGTCACTCATGAACAAGACCCTGAGATACTTAAGTATAAATGCAAAAAGCAATAACAGCACCGAGAATCTGCATTATTACTGGATTAAACAGCAGAAATAGCCCCGTTTCTGTATCTGCCTGAAAGGGTTAACAGTGAAGTCCCACCCAAATGTAGGTCTCCTCCAGAACAGCAAACTTGTGTAAGAGAGAGAAAGAAAGAGAACATTAGTGAGGCTGGCAGGCCGTCCCGTGGCAGGCGGCTGCAGCAGCGGCCCAGTAGTGTCCCGCGGGACAAGGCTGATTGGAACGTGCAAACGGTGCGGGTGCAGTCGAGCTACAGTCAATCTTCACTGGCCCCTTTGCGAGTCTTATTACAGGCTGATTGATCGCCAGGTCCAGCAGCATCAGTCCTGCTCTACAGTAGGTAATTACACTGTAAAAATAATAATAATTTACTCAAACACACAGACCCCAGGCGACACCACCGCTCACAAGCCTTTCTGAGAGGAAACAGCAACAGGGCCAAGACTTCTCACCCCAAACTCTACCAACTCCACAGCTACTCAGTAATAAGACTACACTGCAGCAGCCAAAGTGAGCTTTAAAGTGATAATTCAGCCAAATTTGCCAGTGGAACGGAAAAGAAAGCAATTGGCATTGAGCAAAACCGCATGCCTAAGTCTTTAAACAGCAGCCTCAAATTGTTTAGAGTTATTAAGTAATCTCAAATTGACCTGTTTATGTGGTTTCTGACACCATATGACATAGTTCTTTATATGAATGGACAAAATTATAGACAAAATTAAGGTTTCAAGATGGCTGCTACAGTTTTAGCAGTGGGGAACCCACAGGGCTTTCTAAGCCTTTATAAAAAGACCTAATGATTTCTGGCAAGTTTAATTTTTAGTTCATTATTATATAATAGGATCCGTATATTTACAGCATTTAAACTGCAAGTATTATTGTATTACTCCTATTGAGTACATTTACATGTACTTAATAATCCGATAACTGCAGGAAATCACATTTTGGCATTGTTACATGCACTTGAGTAATCAATTGATGGGAAACTCCAGGTTTACATGAGCCAGGCAGTAATCAGATTTCTGGTTTGCAACCAGCCAATAAACTCACAGAAGGTGACATAAACTTAATGTAAAACACAAACTTCATGCTGTGGCTTTTTTTTTTCTTTTTTTTTTTTATAGTTGCGCCACTTTACCTGAAAATATGAGCATACATTATCTTTCATAAATTATAAATCCTTAATTTCATCAGGCATGCATTTGGTTTCAGCATCACTCCAAAAGTGCTTTGCTGCCATCTCACAGCAACGCCGCTTGCTTATTTCCAGTACTGCAGTCTGTTTTTCACACATGCCCAGACTGAGAAGTTCGAAAGAAATCAGAGTAAGAGTTTACACGCACTGAGAAATCAGATCACTGAGCAAAAATCCAGCCGCATGACCATTTGAATAATTGCATAACTGCGGAAATCCTATTATGGTCAGATTATTGAATGCATGTAAACATGTTGGAAACAAAATAAATTAAACGCCAAATGGAAAATGATCCAGTCAGTAATTATTGTCCTGTGGTTTCTAGCTGAATTCATCCAACCAAGTGTTCCCATTGGTTATGACTTTAACTGAAGGCCTTACATGTTAGATTAACTACCAGCATTGATAGGAACTGATAGTCAAATCAAACAATTTATTTACAATGGGCAGAAAATGTTTTGCAAGTAAAAATCAAACCTTCAATCAATCCAGTATTTCTGGATGGCTTAGATAGGGGGAATAAGAGCCATAATCTAACCAGGATGCAGTCAGTTGTTAGAAAAAGAAAACATGGGCAGCAGATCTATACCAGGGCTCTTTACTGAAAGAACCGCTGTAAAACTACTACACAGAGTGTAGAATTATATATGGGTAAAATATATGTTAAAAGCTTCAACTAAAACATATGGAGTGTCTTATACAAGCTTCAAATATCCAAGCTTCATCGAAAGCAGCCAAAAAATGTGCACCACCATTAGCTTAGTGCATTATCATATTATTAGAAATCTCATAGGGATAAGAGAAATTAGAATTAACACAGAAGTTTTTTATTTTTTGAGAGCGTTTTGACATTTATGGCCTAAACTCAAGCTAATGTCATGGTTTACTTTGTCCATTTTTATAGATAACAGTGTAAATCTTTTTCAGATTACTAAACAGTTTGGCACAGTTTGTATGCAGTGTGCAAGGATGCAAACTGTATAAGCTTCCATTGCCTGTTAGCTACATTAGCCTTGTAGCTCCAGTTCAAAATTAAAGAAGCAAACAGAGACCAACGTGTCTCGGCTGATGAACTACATACATACACTATGGGGGAAAATTTTTCACTGAATTATCTCTTTAATATATTGCTGCTTAGCCGCAGTCTTGTGGAGATGCACAGAGCTGGAGCTGTGCATTCAGGCATGCAGCTCAATATCTGAGATGTAGCTTGGTCAGCCTGTAATTGTGTGAAGTCATTGTACTCCAAATGGCACATTATGAACTTTACAGTTGATGCCTCACTTTTAATTGAGCATTTCTTATGAAACCACTTGCTCATGACCCAACACTGCAGATCTAGTTATGCACAAATTAGACTTTTTTCCCTGTTGTTTTGTCTTGCAGACTAAAGTAATTTTATTAAAAACTTTTGTCATTGCTGTTGTTCCTCAACATTGGTATTCTACCTCTATGCAGTCTGATGCCACAGTAAATTGATTCATTGTTGACGTAGTGTGGGAGGAGAATGAAGTTCGTTGTATTATAAACATTCATTTTGCTTTCTTTTGTTTTTTTTTTCCCTTCACAATACAACAGCACTTTTAATGGGTGATATATGCGTTTAGATGAAAAGGATGAGCGAAGTATGAACCTGAGCGTAATCATTTTATGAATGTAAATTCATGCAAGATTTTACATTTCTGTACCCTTTCCTCAATCCCCCAGCTATCCTTTCTTAGTTACAAAATTAGTTATTCATGAGTGAAACCTTTGGAAAAGGTGACAGAAATGCATTATTAATGGCCGCTAGGTCCGTATACCTATAGTACACTTCCTGCACCAATCCCCCACTCCAACATAATTAATTAGTCAATGAGGTGTCATAAATAAGCAGTATTAATGGGCCGCTCACTCTTACTGCTACTACATACTAATTACCAAATCAGCCACGTCTTAATTAATTATTCCGGTCACACACGGAAAGAATGGTTTGAGAAAAACTCATGCTGAGAGTTTGAATACATTGGAGCCCCAGGGCTGGGGCCACGGGCGTAGCTCAGGGCTTATGGGCCGTCTTTCAAAGAACTTATGTCGAGTGAAAAGCCCGGCCAAATGTCTTGGTCCATTGCTGCTGGGCGTGGTGGGGATTTTGGATAAAGTGCGGGTGCGACTGGTGTTACTAAAGTGCCTGTAGAACGGCAGACAGGACTGAGGGCTGAAGGATTTGGTGAGCGAAGGCCAAAGAGGATTTAGACAGAGGAAGAGCTCTGAGCAAATCGCTTTACTGATTCGATTGCGAGTTTTGTTTCATATGATTCATCACCCAGAGTGAGCGAGCAGAAATGTTGTGTGTGTTTGAGACATTGTGCTGCAATTTTGTGCTCCAGCTTTGTAAACAGGAGCACACAGAAAAGTCTGAGTTGAAATTTCATAGCAATGTTTTGATTTTCTCTTCTTCCTTTATTCCTTGTATCAGTCAGAGAGGATGTTTAATTCAGCAATCAGATTTTTCCTACATTGTCCAAGCCCTTAAGGATTATCTGACCGACTGTCATTTTCAGTCATTCAGTATTTTTTATGTGCTTTTCTTGAAGTTTCTGTCATTTTATCTGCTTTCCTGTTTTTTTTCTTCATAATTAACAGCAACTATGTTGTTAACGTAAAGTTAAAACTGGCCTGTAAGTTTGCTGGACAGCCATTTCTGACTGTGATGTCACATTTACTAAATTAGTGTTTTATAGTATAATGCAGTACCTTTTTAGTGTGTACACTTAGACTGGTTTAATTAAAGGATAGATAATATTGAGCTTAAACTGTAAAAAAAAAATGTCTCATCGGTTCAACCTAAAAAAAACTAATCAGAAGCAATGAAACTAATTTTAGTCAACTCCAAAAAATTACTTTGATTGAAAATCATTCATTCTAAGTATTTCTTTAGACTGAATAAAACTAGTTAATTTACTTGTTACCACATGAAGTAATTTTTTTAATGAAGTTGAACTGACAAGCCATTTTTTACAGTATAACTAATTTTGAAATTAAAGAAACTCACAATGAAAAATAGCATAACTGAGTTCAAATAAGACAGTTGAGATGTGCAAAGATGAGGTTAAAAAACCAAAACACAATGACTCTAGGCTAAAGCGTACTGGCGCAGCAGGCAAAACAAAAGAAGAACAAGAACAAGCCAAACTCCAGCACATATTCAGGACACCAGAGAGGATCATCAGATGGAGTCTGCCAATGCTTCAGGACATCTACAACAGCAGGGTGATAAAGTATGCTGGCAAAATTACAGCTGACCTCTCTCATCCTGGAAGTCACCTCTTCCATCCACCTCCCTCTGGTAGAAGATTCAAGGCCAACAAAGCCAGCACAACCAGACATGCTAACAGCTTTTCCCCTGTAGCTCTCATTAACCACAGTGGACACCCCACACTGTGAACCTAAACTGAACCCAATAAACCCTCTTCACTGTATCACAGTATAACTCCTTCTATAACACTGCTATATACAGTATATATGCATATACATATGCAAATATTCATATCTTCACACATACAGATATTCACACGTCACTTTAGCTCCTTTCACAGGGGATCTTTATTATTCTATTACTGTACTTTACTTTATTTTTCCCTTATGGAAATATTTGTTAATATTCTGTGAGCTTGTCTGGTCTGTTCAGAATGTTATGTGCCATACACTCACCAAGACAAATTGCTTGTATGTGTAACATACTTGTTAAAATGAAGTGATTCTGATTCTGTTAGTACCAAATTTGCAGAAAACCGACCTTTTCTAAACTTGTTTTTGGCTTTAAAGATGGGCAAAAAAGGCACATACTCCATGGAACGGAACTTTTAAATATCCCCAGTTACATATTTTAATCACAACTGGTGCTTCAAATTCAAATGCTGGCATGCTGATAATAAACTGGCTTGAGGCAGTGATGGACAGAGATGTTGCTAAGCAGCGATCAAAGGGTTGTGAAAAGAAAGCAGAGCTTGGTGGAGAGCATAATGATTTGATTGGCGATGATACAATGACAGCACTCCCAGTTTGAATTTCATTATCTCAAAAAAAAAATTCGGCTTAATAAATATCCTATCTTCATTTGTTCGGGTAGGCCTGTGACAAATCAGGGTAGGCCAGGCCTGCCCATGGCTAAACCTCTTGTGTGTAAGAGGGATGTTTGTCTGCTGATTGTTTAGCTTAGCATTCATTTAACTAGCCTGTTTAAATGCTGGTGTGAAATCAACGCTTTTGGCTTTAATTTGATTGGCTAATAATGCTGGGCAGTTCTCTCTGTGATGCCCTTATGCAGTCTGCCATAAAGAAAACCACTTAAACAATGAAATTTAGATTCACTGCTGTGAGACCACAGCAAAGGCAAAATACATGAGTTTCAAGGTAAACCTGCAGTTATTAACTATGAGACCTGACAGCTATGCAAGTCGGTTATGTAGCACGTTTGTTAGGCTTCTTGTGAAATGCAATGAGCCATGTAGACCCATTTTCTCATCATGTTCTGTGAATATAGAAGCATTTGAGTTAAGAAGTAGAGTTGACTTAAGAAGTAATAGGTCAAACCCTATTCTGGTATGGGTGGTCCTAAATCAAAATTCTGGTCATATTAATAAAAAGCAAAAAAAAACAAAACATCCATTTATCTTACACAGTGGAACCTGCAAGATGAATAAATACTTGCACAAACAGCCATTTTAACAGCTGTTAGCATTGGTTGGCTGGTGGCTAGTGTTATCATATTTATATTAAAACTTTTAAAAACTTTTTGGAACGTTTTGAAATGCTTGCACCTGCTGGGCCGGAGTTTCAAGTATGCAAATTAAAAGAAATGAAAAGTAATACTACATGGACGTTTGACCATGAATAGGCAACCAAAGAATCCAATGCTTAGACACAAACCATACAAATCATTCCTCAACTAGGAGGAAAATCCCATGGAACATAGGTGCTAACAAAACACTTACTGTTGCAGACCATACAAACTTCAGATTCATTTCTGCTTGAACCGATTCACCTGACTCACTTAAAAGAGTCGTTCGAAAAAGAACAAACCGTTCACTACATTGCAGTGCACTGCAATACAGCATGGGCCCTGAGCCCTGAGGGGTGGAAACAGGGAGAAAGAGAGAGATATGCTGGGGAGATGGTGGTGCTAGGTTGTGATGACTTATGGAATTGAATAAACGGGAACTGATGGATGGCGGCTCACACTCCAACAGACATGGCCACTGATTGAGTCTCACTAGCCCACACTACACACACCCGCAGACAGGCGCGCACACATACACACACTCTAATGAAAGGTTAAGCCGATTCTCTTACAATCCTGAGAGAAGAAAGAGCCAGAGGATGTATCATTTGAAAAATTCCCTGTAATTACAGCGCTCACTATGTAATCATAAGAGAAAGGTAGCCACAGAGAGCAAAAGTCTATAATTTATGTCAAAACACCACAACATGTATAGATTTTTTTTTACTTTTGCATTCTCAGCAACACCGGAATCCATTAATGAAATTTGACCCTTTTTTTTTTTTACAGCAAACCACAAATTGCCACTAGAAGTAGCTGGTGTGGTGAGTGCGGTGGCCCCTCCTGCCAGGCTGGTTCGCCCAGCTCCAAAGCTGTATGTGACTCTTTTACTGCCCCGTAGCCGCTCCACAGCAGAATTAGATTAGCAGGTAAAAATAAAATAATCCTTCTTTGCAGTAAAATGAAGCTAGATCAACACAGTTTAAACTGTAAATGGTCTTAAACGCTATAGTTAATGTACAACTGCTAATTCACTGACCTTTAACTTTGAAGGTTGGCATACAGACTGCTGGTCACCATAGCGGCGCAGGTGACCACCTTGCCTAGCTATCAGCTAACAAAAGGCAAAGAGAAAGATTTGAGATGAACATTGATAATATGGAGACAAATGGACTTTACATTTATAATCATTAAACTGGTTTCCTGATGGATTTAATCTGCAATGAGAAACTGTCAAACACTAAAACCTCAGCTTCTTATTCGCCAGCTTCTCATTGGAATTTTCCCGTTCCACCTTAAATGGTGCAGCAGTTACATTCTGGCGTGTCAGGCACCATTTAAGGTGGACCAGAGGAAAATTTGAACAAGAAGCTGGCGAATGAGAAGCTGACTTCAGCCCAGTTGAACGTTGAGAAAATGTTTTGAGGAAAAGTTTCCTGTTGGAGATGCAAGAAAAGCAGCTGTAGCTAAAGCTTAAAGTAGATCAAAACATGTCTGCTCTTATCTTTATATTATGTTTTTTGGCCTTTACCAGGACATTAGCACAGTACTAAGGATAATTGTCCTGCCAAGTAGTAAAATGGTTTGATTTTTGTTGAAAGGACAAAATGTCCAACCCCTGTCCAAGCATCATTGATGTGGTTCTTTTGGCTGAAATCACTCATGTGGTTAATGCGCTGTTTACATGAGTGTCAGAGATTGAAAAAAAAAATTTTAATCATTACTAAGAAAGTGCTTTTGTAGTCTCTGTACTGCTGGCATGTATAAAGTGCTAGTAAGCTTACATTACCTGCTATGGGGACGCATTTGGGGAAAACACAGCTAGCATCATTTAACTAGCTAGACCTGGAGAAGGTATAGTTGGAATTAAAGTTAGCTAGACAGAAAGTTTGTGTCCACAAATAGTTTATATCAGTGAAAAACATGGACCGGCTTGACCACCTTGAGCTTCATGCTGTACACTCCTCACCCTCATGAACTGACCCTGCCGTTGATGCTGCTGCCGCCGCTGCATTAACTAAACTACTCAAATCATCCACTGCTCCACCTGGTTTGCCCGTTTTGTACTATAATACTTTATACTAACAATGTCTGCTATCCTGTGTCGACCAGAGGAGGATCCGTCTGAGTCTTGGCTTTTTTCCTCCTGCCCTTAGGGCTTTTTTCCTTGCCACTGTCGCCACTGGATTGCTCTTGGGGGCAGGACAACAGCTGTTGTAAAAAGCACTATATAAATAAACTTCGCTTGCTTGCTTGCTGAAAATTAAAAGCTCAACTTGAAATCCACTCAACCACCTCAAACTTGTAACTACTAAACTTCATTTTATAGTTCTGATCTCAGTTAGGCAAGATTAAGATTAAGTGACCCTTATTAGTCCCACAGCGGGGAGATTTCACCTCCGCATTTAACCCATCCCTGAAGTGAAACACCACATACACACTAGTGAGCAGTGAGCACACTTGCCCGGAGCGGTGGGCAGCCCAATCCGCAGCGCCCGTGGAGCAGTTGGGGGTTAGGTGTCTTGCTCAAGGACACCTCAGGATCGAACCGGCGACCTTGACTGCCCCCCAAACAATATTATCTATAATATAATACCTACTTCATTTTCATTTGCCGAGTTTAACGTACTGTAAACAATAAAACCTAATTAAATATGGCATAACTTTTGCCCAGGCCATGTCCACTTTTCCAAGCTGCTTCTCTCTCAGGGTCTCGGGGTGGCACTGGAGCCTATCCCAGCGGTCATTGGGCGGAAGGCAAGATACACCCTGGACAGGTGTCACTTAAAATAGATTTTTGAAATGTTTCTTCATCGTCCCCATGTTAAAGGTTTCTGCATCACTCCATTCGTTGTTGTTATTCTGCCGTTTTATATTTTATGTGTACTTTAACGGCCATACATGAGTGAGAAAATGGCCTAAAATAACGTTACAGAGTGTTGTTACAGACTGTAAATCATTTAAATTCTTTTCTTTGCCCCACATTGAGGCCAAAACACATTTCATAGTGATTGCCTATTCCTCATATACCTCAAGTGATGAAATAAATCCATTTAAGTCGTAACCATTTTCAGTTTTCAGTCAAGTACTTAAGTAAAAAATATTGATTCTCTATCTCCTCAGGGATAGAGTTGCTAAAACATACAGTGATTAAATTAACATGTGTCACAGCAATAGTTTGGAATTTGAGGTCCAGTACTTTTCTGATCAGCATCTGACAAACAGGGCCTATCACTGTTCTTAAAATCAGAACAGAGCACATGGAAATTAGACTCATTTTATAATATGCCACTGTTATCATTATTATAATGTGCTTCATGGGTTTTTTCAGGAAGAGGCAAAGCAATGTGGAGGACGTTTTCCACACTTTTTTTCTGTAATGTTCAAAAAGTATAATCTATTTTGTTTTTCAGTGGTTCAATGTTATCTCTCTCTCAGTCTTTCTCTCACTCCCTGTCTCTCTGTTCAGTTGTTAAGAAATGTTGACAGATATTTCATGTGCAGTCCTGGTTGTGAAATCAGTTTCCTGTTTTAATATATATCCTCTGAGATTAGGGACTAGTTTTAAATTAAATATGGTTTGGGCCTACAAGGAACAGCATATTCATACTCCACTAGTATTCAGTATTTTCCACTTAACCTTTGTATATGTGTGCATACGACAACATGGACAGGCTGCTGACTTGCTACAGCTGCTAAAAGAGAACTACAAGCTGACCACTGATATTTTAAACAGCTGGTATTTTTATATAGATTTTTGAGCCTATGTCGATTTAAAATGTCAATAAGACCCACTGAGTAACCAACACATGGACCCTGCACAAGGATTAAATTGTGATTTATTGCCTTGGCTTTCAATTTTTTCAGTGGGCTAAATTTAGCATGCAAAAAAAGAATGTATGAAGAATTATTAGCTAATATTCAGTTTATTTCACAGTGTTTTAGTGAGTCTGATCTCAAGCACTTTCTACTTATTTCAAACCTCTGAATACTTATCAGAGTCTACTTATTTCTAGACTGGAACCAACTTCTTTTGAGGTTTCTTCTCTAGTGAAGTTATCTTGCTGCGTAAACAGTTATTTTCAATTTTATTATTGTATTCATATTCATGTTAATTTCTTGTATTTTAGCTAATATTTTTTGGATGGTAAAACTCATCTAAAACCAACCCATGTTTACAAATGGATATACAGTAATTTTGAATTCAACATTTTGTTTGGTACTCAGTTATTTCAAAATTTAAGTCAGCCCGAAATAAATTAAAACTAGATTTAAAAGAAATTTGGTATTTTTAATGTATTTATAATGTTGAGCCCAATTTTGTTGGACTTACTAAAATAAACATTTCAACCCAATATTTTATAAATGATTTGTTCAAGTAACAAATAAATGCTTATTCAGATTTAACTTTAAATTCTAAAAATCTTATGTTTACATTTTTACAGACTACATCATAAAATATATGCAACTTTTTAAACTAAAAAAGTAAAAAAATAGAACCTGGTTAATTTCATTGAACTTCAAATAATTTGTTAACCCATGTAAAAATAAACTACTGCTTTCTTAACTTAATATAAGAAATTCAGTGAATTCAGTGAGGTTTACAACCAATTTTCAACCCAGTTTATTTACTTTTCCAGTTAAAACATCATTTTTAAAGTGTAGCAAAATTCCATTTAGCTACAGCTGCGGTCCCCATTAATCCTACATTAGATGATGTTAGGGTGGGCCAGCTCGGCCGGGGGGGACCACGACGACCGTCACACCGGAAATTGTGTCTGCGTATGACGGAAGTTTAGGGGGAAATAATGGCCGTTAATTAAATTTTGGGCACCGAGACGAGCTCCGTATGTTTTGGAGTGATATTTTTCTGATCCAGTGCGTTTCGCGAGGGCTCATGAAGCTCTTAAGGTAGTTTTACAGAGGGGCGAGTTTGCCGCTAATCCCCGAAACACACCGGGCCGCTCGTGCTCGGCGGAACGCGGTATTGGAGCAGGGGCTTAGGCCCAAAGTCCCAGCCTTTTTTCCTCCTGAGCGCGTTTTTTCCTCTCGCCGCACTGTCGTGCTGTTGGACGCGTGTATTTCGGGGATTAGTGGCTTAATCGACCTTGTAATGGGGGAGATCAGAGCGCGTGCAGGCATGGAGAGGAGCGCGCACACTCCAGTACGCTCACACAGGCACACACACATATGTCCCAACTAAAACTAATATACACGTTTCAACCACACACACACACACACATGTGTCCGAACAATCGCCAGAGATGTGCATAGCCTGCAGGCACGAGAGATGAGGTCAGTGCTGAAGCGCATGCATATTTTACTCCATGCGCATTGCTAACATACACCCCTAACCCCTCTGGAGGAGTTAGCACTAAATGCCTGCTCAGAGCTCGGCCCGGCCCCGCCAACGGCACTGTGTGTGTGTGTATGTGTGTTAATGTGTGTTAATGTGTGTGTTTGAGTGTGTGGGCGGATGCTGCAACACTGAGGGCAGCGCCCTCGTGAGAGGGGTCACCGTAATGTCTCGTGCTAGCTGCCGAGGGGCTCTGGCTAATACTTCCATGAAGGACTGCAGGCGGGCGTGGAGGAATGGATGCTAAAGCTATTCCCTGATTCTCTTTCACTGTAGCTCTTTTTCTCTTTCTTCACTCCCTTTCAATTCAGCATAGCTTAACTGGCATCACTGTGTACTGCTACAAGGAATGCTATAGTAATTCTGGGTAGGGCCTTCCTTTGCTCTCAAAACAGCCTACATTCTTCATAGCATGGATTCCAGAAGGTGTTGGAAACATTCCTTTGACATTCTGGTCCATGTTAACATGATTGCAACCTGCAATCCCTGCAGTTTTTTCAGATGCTGTGAATCTCCAGTTCTACCACATCCTAAAGGTGTTCTATTGGATTCAGCTTCAGAGACACGGAAGGTCACTGAAAAACACTGAACCAGTTTTTTTGGCAACTTTTGCTTTGTGACATGGTGCACTATCATGTTGGAAGTTGATCGTGGAAAATTGTAGTTATGAAGGGATGTGCGTGGTCGGCAGCAATATTCAAATAGGCCATGGCATTCAAACGACGGTTGATTGGTATGAACAGGCCAAAGGTCTGCAAAGAAAACATTCCCCACACAATTACACCACCTCCACCAGCCTAGACTGTTGACATGAGGCAGGTTGAGTTCATGGATTCATGCTGTTAGTGCCATCTGTGTGCCTCAATAGAAATTGAGATTCATCAGACCAGGCTATGTTTTTCAGACAGAAACACCTGTGGATTTTTTCTGATCTCCACTGTCTCATCTGGTGGTGACAGTTTGCTTCTGAGTCTTGCACAGTCCCATTTCCCATCTTTGAATGATTTTTGAATGCTATTCTTGGAAACTCCTGTTTTTCCACTTATTTTTGTTCCCCCTTCTTTGTGCAAGTGGAGTCTCTTAAATCTAATATCTTCAGAAATATCTCTTTAATAATGAATACATTGTAATAGCTGCTATTTAATGGCTGTTTTGACTGAATTCATTAAATGAAGTGATCTCTCATTTTTGTCACTGTATATTGTATGTACATCCTTTAAAATCATGGCTTGTCAGGGGTTCTTTATTTGCAATGGTTCTATTTAGAACTTTGAGTTCTGTGTAGAGTCATGTGTAAAACTGAATGGTCCTTTGCATGGTGAAATGTCTTCAGATTGATAGGGAATGTGTTGTGTATAATTCTTTATAGCACCAGAAATGGTTCTCCTATTGTTATAAGCTTGACATTGGTAGCAGAACCATTTTTTTGCTATATGGAACATATTCTCCATCCATCTGAACAACCATTTCACAATCCAAAGATCACGCAAATGATTCTATAAAGAACTTGAGGCTCTCAGAAGAACCATTGCTTTTACTAAAGAACCATTGAAGGACCATCTTTTTTGAGTGTGTAGCAAAGTGACAATTAGTAACATTGCTGGCTAGGCTAGTCTTGCTAACTGCTACTCACAGCATGCCCATTACTTCAGACTGGACTACATCAATGGGTTGTGTCCAGCCACTGTTGGGATGGGAATGTGTGTGTTGGAGTGTCAGTTATGTCCAGCCTCTGTTGGAGTGTGTGTGTGTGTGTGTGTGTGTGTGTGTGTGTGTAATCCGTGTGTTATCTCATATCGATGGTGTGTCAGGGATTGGGTGCAGCAGGGATGATAAGCTGAATAAACAGTGCAGATCATTAGAGCGAAGACGTTGTGTAATCATCACTCTAATCTCCATCTAATCCCTACATCTACAACCAGACCACACACACACAAACACACACACACACACACACATACACACACAACGATCCACCTGCCAGTGCGAGAGACCTCACTGCACTCACTCCAACACAAATACACACGCAGGGTTTCAAACATGCATACAAACACATGGACTCTCTCACATCTCATTCAAACACACACATTACAGCAAGCCTGGCTGTTGTAAGGAAAAAAGTTGAGGTTGTCAAAAGTTGACGTGAGATTTTTTGCAGGGTCAACTAGTAGACCTTGAAATGTTTGTTGACATGTTTAATATTACTTAAAGCATCTGTTCACATAAACTGGTTCAGTTTCCTTTAAATCTATTCCCAGATCAGACTAGTAAATCTTAATAATCCAGCCATAAATACAACACATGGCAAAAAAAGTAAAGACAAAGTATGTGGACACCCCTTTGAATTATTGAGTTCAGATGTTTCAGTAGCACTCATTGCTCACAGGTATGTAAAATCAAGTACATAGTCATGCAATCTCCATACGTAAACACTGACAGTAGAACAAGCCACACTGAAGAGCTCAGAAACATGGCGCTGTCGTAGGAGACTACCTTTGTCACAAACCTAATTTCTGCACTGCTAAATCTGCCCTGGTTAGTTGTAGGTGTTAATATTGTGAAATTGAAGCATATATTAGCAACAAAAGCTCAGCCACAAAGTGGTAGCCCACACAAACTTACAGAGTGAGGCTGAAGACTGCTGAAGTGTACATAATACATAAAAACGCCTATTCTGTGTTGCAACACTCACTACAAGTTCCAAACTGTGTCTTGAAACAACATCAGCACAAGAACTGTGTCGTGAGCTTCATGAAATGGATTTCTGTGGCAGAGCGGCTGCACACAAGCCTAAGATCGTTACGTGTAATGCCAACTGTCGGCTGGAGTGGCGTGAAGTATGCTAACCCTGGACTCTGGAGCAGTGGAAATGTTTCCTCTGGAGTGATGAATCAAGCTTCACTATCTGCCAGTCTGATGGACGAACCTGGGTTTGCTGGATGCCAGGAAAATGCTACCTCTGTATTGCATAGTGCCAACAGTAAAGTCTGGTGGAGGAGGGATAATGGTTTTTCAGGGCGCTTCCTTCCAGGCAAGGGTAAAGTAAATGCTACTTCATACACAGACACTTAAGACAATTATATGCTTCCAATTTTGTGGTTATCATGTAGTTAATGCCCTTCCTGTTCCAGCATGACTGCGCCACTGCACACAAAGTATGTCCATAAAGACATACGTTGACGAGTTTGGTGAGGAGAAACTCTAGTGGCCTGCACAGAGCCCTGACTTCAACCCTACTGAACACCTTTGGGACAAATTGCAAGACTGATTGCGAGCCAGGCCTTCACGTCCAACATCAGTGGCTGACCTCACAAATGCTCTTTTGACTGAATTGACACAAATTCCCATGGAACGCCTTGCTAGAAGAGTTGAGGCTGTTATAACTGGAAATAGGGGGGCCCAACTCCAAATTACTATTCATGATTTTGGTACAGGATGTCCAGCAGGCTCATGTAGGTGTGATGGTTAGGTGTCCACATACTTTTGGCAATACAGTGTAACTAGTGTCATTATTATGCGTGCCTTTAATTTGGTAAACAATTTTGGCTTCTATATGGGTGTATCAGATAAACAGACAGATTGTGTTGGCATCTTATTCAGCATCTTACTCAGCATCACCCTGGTAATCTTTACAAGTGAGCTGATGCCCCAAGTCAGCCTGGCTTGACAAGGCCTTAGCAGAGGAGCTAACATGAGCTTAGTTTTTATATATTGTGTCTACAATCTGTGCTGACTGATGGACCTGAGCCACACCCAAGGGTTTTATGCTCTTTATCCTGTCCAGTTTGGTAATCAGTTCATTCTTCTTGTTTTCTTCATGGTGTTTAAAGTCAAGACTTCTTGGTAATTCGGGTTCTCGACACAATATCTTAAGTAAATGTCAAAGTTTGAAACACAACGTTAGGAGTGACATCATTCTTAAATATTTTGCGATGTGTGGTGTGAAGGGAATGTTATATTTCAGAGTTTGTGCGGACAGAGCTCTATAACTCTAATACCCAGAGGCACCAGACTATCTTAATCTGGCCCTGAGCAGCAGCCTTCACTCCACTCACTCACAATCTTAATCACTTTACTTTTTTTGTTGCCAATTACTCTGTATTGTCTCTTCCTCTCGTTATATCGGCTCACACTCTCCATTTCTCTCTTCCTCCTCCTCCTCTTCATCTCTCTTCCTCTCTCTGCATGCTGGTTTTTTGTGTCTATAAACTAATAATAGAAGGGGCCTGCACAGACCACCCAGGAGGAAAAACGAAATCGATACTCTCTCCCACAAAATCACCATTGCTTTAATCCTCTCTATCGCTCTCTCTCTCTCTCTCTCTCTCTCTCTCTCTCTCTCTCGCTCTCTCTCTCAGTGATACTCTTTGTCTCACTCTTTTTAATTTCCTTCTTACATTCTCTATGTTGTATATAATGTGTATATCTATATTTATATAAAGCACTTGAGCTGCCTTTGTGTATGAAAAACAGATAAATTGCTTTGCCTGTCTCTTTTGCCCTCTTCTGTTGTCTATTTCTTATTTTTTCTCTTTCTTTCTTTCTTTCTTTCTTTCTTTCTTTCTTTCTTTCTTTCTTTCTTTCTTTCTTTCTCTTTTCTGTTCTCTCACTCCCTCTCTTTCTGTTATTTAGTCCTCAGTGTACAGTGCACCGGGCCTCTGTCTCCACATATAGATAGCGTCCGTCGCTTTTGATCGATTCATATAATAAGCCGTTTCCTCTCCGCTGCAGGCCTCTTAGAGCAGTTCTATGGCCGATTGACCTCTCACCTTGTCTTGGGTCTTCCTAAGGGCAGGTGCCCACAGTAAAGGCCCAGTCACACCAGCTTTCTGACAGCGAAACTTTACAAGCGCAGTCATATAAAGTTCCATGGAAATTCAAAATCATAATCATGAGTTTTGCCAATGAAATTTTTTGAGCAAGGGGCATAAAACTACAGCTTAATAAGTTATTGATGGTGTTATGTTATTGTGTTATTTGTTGTTTTACATGTCTCAGCTTTTTTTGACAGAATTCAACACAACACAATTTTATATTGTTTTCATGCTTTTGTTCGTCAAAGTTTTCTCACTGCAGTACCCAGCATGCATTACACAAATCCCTCTGGTGTCAACCAATCCTGACCACTTGCCGAGCCATTCAGTGCTTAGTTTCTGACCACAAAGCCAATTTTTGGGCGGATGACCACTGTTGACCTAGAAGGAGAAAGTAGAAGGTAGGGGTTTCTAAAAAAAAGCGGACAGTAAGTGCAGAGCTGGACAAGAGAGGAGGAATAAACGAAAAAAAAGAAACGCTAGGAGAGGAGGATGTGGCATTCTCTCCTTCCTCTCCCCCTCTCTCTGTGACCCTCTCTGTATCTTCTCTCTCTTTTTTCTTCCTGTCTCCTTCTGTCCATCACTCCTTCTCTCCCCTCTCTGTCTCTTTTTCTCCATCTTGCTCTTTTTGTTCCGTCTGTCACTCTTTCTCCCTCTCTCCCTCACTCTTTTTCTTTCCCCATTTTCACTCCTTCCTTCCTTCTCTCTCCTCTCCCTCTCTTTTTCTCTGTCTCCCTCATTCTTCTCCCTCTCCTCCTCTCTTCCTTCTCTCCCCTCGCCCTCTCTTCTCCATCTCGCTCTTTCTGTTCCATCTCTCTCCTTTTCTTTCTCTGTCTCGCATTCTTTTCCCTCTCTCCATCTCCTGCTGTCTCCTGTCTCTTTCCTCCCTTCCTCTCTCTTGTCCCTCACTCTTTTCCTTTCCCCTGAATCTCTTTTTTTCTCTCTCTCCTCTCTGCCTCTCTTTCCTCTTCCCCACTCTTATTCTTTTCCAAGTCACTTTCTCCATCCCTCACTCTATTTTTCCTGATTCCCTCTCTTTCACTCATTCTCTCTCCCTCATCATTTTCCTTTCCCCGACTCTCTCTCTCTCTTTTACAGTTTCTCTCTCTCTCTCTCTCTCTCTCTCTCTCTCTCTCTCTCACACTCTTGTTCTTTTTCCTCACTCTGTCTCTCCCTCCCTCACTCTTTTTCTCCCCCCACTCTCTCTCTGTCTGTCTCTCTCTGTCTGGCTGGTGTGATTATATGCTGGCAGTGAGAGTGTGACGAGACAGAGTGGTGAGGAAGAGAGGCAGGCAGACGCTGAGAGACAGATATTACGCTCCAGGTTGTGTGTGTGTGTGTGTGTGTGTGTGTGTGTGTGTGTGTGTGTGTGTGTGTGTGTGTTTCTAAAAGCTCTGGCAGCACCATAATGCCGCCGTCATGCCAATAAAGCCTGTTTGAAATTAATTGAATTGACAGAGGCAGGCAGTGAAACAAAGAAGGAAGACGCAGAGCGAAAGGGTGTGTTTTAGGGAGAGGAGCCAGGCTGGGGGACGGCAAGAGCTTTCTCTCCGTCTCTGTCTGTCTCCCTCGCTCTCTCATTCTCTCTCTCCTCCTCCTCTTTCCCTTTTTTATAGATCTCTCATTTTGTCTCTGCAGTTTGTTTTATTTATTTGAAGTTAGTGGCTTAATGAGATCCCAGAGGTACAGAGAGAGAGAGAGAGAGAGAGAGAGAGAGAGAGAGAGAGAGAGAGAGAGATGGGGAGGGAAAGGGAGAGGGAGTCAGAAGGAGAAGGAGAGTGAGCTAAGGGCTAAAGAGAGAAAGAAGGAGGGAGAGAATAGAAAGGGAGGGAGCTAGAGAGAGAGAACGAAAGAGTGAGATAGAAAGAGAGAAATAAGTAATGGGAGAGGAAGAGGAGAGAGAAAGAGATAGAAGGAGGGACAGAAGGAAAAAGGGAGAGTGAGAACAAGAGATGGAGAGAAAGAAAAATAGTGAGCCAAGGAGAGAGAGAGAGAAGGAGAGAAAGAAACAGAATGAGATAGAAGGAAGAAAATGGTGTTTTAGGGAGAGAGAGAAAGAAGGAGAAATAGAAAGGTGTAGAGAAGGAGATGGAGCCAGAGAGAGAGAGAGAGAGAGAGAGAGAGAGAGAGAGAGAGAGAGAGAGAGAGAGGGAAATAGAGATGGAGGGAGAGGGAAGAGAAGGAGAAAGAGAGAGAGAGAGAGAGAGAGAGAGGACAGGGAGAGGGACAAGGAGAGAGAGAAAAAGAAAGAAGGGGAGCTAGGGAGAGAGAGATGAAGAGAGATTGAAGGATTGAGATGGAGATGGAGAGAAGAAAAAGAAAAGAGTGAGCTAGGGAGAGAGAGACACACAGAGAGAGGGAAAGAAAGAAAGAAACACATGAGCTAGGCAGAGAAAGGGACAAGTAGAGTGAGAGAAAGAGAAGGAGAGAGGGAGAGAAAGAAAAAATTGAGCTAAGGAGAGAGAAAGGGGAAAAGGAAAAAGGGTGAGTGAGTGAAAGAGACAACAGAGAGAGAGAGGGTGTGGTGAGAGAGAGAGAGAGACTGAAGAAGAAAGATAGAGAAAAAGAAAGTGAGAGAAGAGAAAGAGCGAGCACACAAAGAGAGAGAGACCAAGTAAAATGAGAAGGAGTAAGGAGGAGATGGAGAGATCACTGAAGAGCAGATAGACAGAGAAAAAGATGCACATTAGCTTCCTGTGCAGAACAATGCAATCTCTCTCTCTCTCTCTCTCTCTCTCTCTCCCTCTCTCCGTCCAAAGCAGTCAGAAACACACTCACTGCAGGGAGTTACAGAGTAAGCTGGCTGTGTGTCTGTGTGTGTGTGTGTGTGTGTGTGTGTGTTTAATGATGCCCACCCATGCTGGAAGGGTCTTGGCCATGGTGCTGAAACCAGCAGCCAGTGCTCTGCGCATGCAAAGCAAACAGAAGCCAGATGCCACATAAAACACGCTGGCCCGGGCTTTGTTTATTGATTGGTTTGCTGTATTTGCTCGCTCTTTAAACAATACAAACCGCTTCACTGCTCTGTGAAACGTGCCCATCAGAAATGTGCACGATGGAAGGGGGATGGGGCGGGCCATTTTCCCAGTCTGGGCCAAAGTCCCATCACCAGCTTATTGTATACAGTCCAGATCTATGCTGCACACATCCCGTACATACATGCACTACTAATCTGATTATAACTACACTATATGTCCCCTTTGCTGCAGTAACAGCCTCTACTTCTCCTTAGATTAGTTGTTGAAACGCTGCTGTGAGAATTCGATTGCATTCAGCCACAAGATCCTTAGTGAGGTCAGCTAATGACGTTGGATCATTAGTTCTGGATCACAAATGCCATCCCAAAGGTGATGGATACAGCTCCATTACTCCAGAGAACGCAGTTCCACTGCTGCATGGCCCAGTGCTGGGGGCTTTTATACTCTTGTAGCTGATGCGTGGCATTAGGCATAGTGATCTTAGGCACAACTGCTCCAGTGCATCCTTTTATATTGACATTGCTTTTCTATGGAGATTATACAGGTTGTGTATGCACATTTGAGCACCTGCATCAGGTGGGTGCACGTTTAAGAGGCTAAATTCACTAATTAGATGGAGTATCTGGACACTTTCAGATGTATAGTGCGTATAAGTTGTTTCATCTGTGTTTGTCAGTGTACTCTGCTAGTGTCTTTTTACTACTTTTTACCGTTTTATTGGTCAATGAAGTATCTATCTACCTTTCTATCTATCTATCTATTTATATTCATATTGCTGCTGTCGTATCTCCATTTTTGTCGTTTTTCAGTTTTTTACATAATTTGAAAGTACCCATTGTCCTTTAAATTTCATGATGAACCAACAGAAGTGACTCAAAATTATTTGGAAAAAAGTCTATTGACTAACATGATAAGTAAGTATATGTTTTCCTTCTCCTGTAAAGTTCTCATCTTGAAGATGAAGGTTTCTTCTGACAACAGCGATATGTATATCATTGGTTTATGGAAATTAGTCTCTTTGGCTGACTCTTGTCAGTTTCTTGCCTGTGTATTAAAGGGGAATTCCACAGATTGTATTTTTTATTTCTGCACAATTGAATCATTTAGATATAGATCTTTTTTTATGAAAAATGCACCCATTCTGGATGTCACGATTGGCCCCTCCCACTCCTCCATGTGCTTGTGTTTCAGTCATCCATGTGCGCCTGTTTACATGTCCATGTGCTTCTATGTTTGGTTTCCTCCCAGTTCTGCCCCCTTGTTTCTTGTGTCTGCCCTTGATTGTTCCCACCTGTTTTCCACCTGTGTCTTGTGAACCCTCATTATTTTGAGCCCTGTGTTTTCCCTTGTCTAGTGCTGGTCTTTGTTGGATGTATTGTTTGATTTGTTTGATGTTTGAGGTGTGTATTGTTTGGAATTCTGTGTTCGTTTCATTATGTCCGTCCCTCCTGCTCTCCGTGTTGACTCTGGATTTGCCCTCAATAAATCTCGCTTGTCTTTGCACATGCCTCCTTATCGCTCCCCACCGTTACGCTGGAGAAATTGATCAAATCTATTTTTTTACATTGATGGTGATAGGAACTGGGGGTTATGAAGCCTACAATACAAAAACAGCCATTTTATTTACTATCCAAAATAGCCAGTGAACCGACACGTCTTTTTTGATGTGTGAGTTTTCATGCAATGCTGATAATGGTAAAATAGTGGTAAATCTAATAAAGGTTTTATTTTTTTAAGTTATTTTGTTGCCATAACACCTTGCATGCACTCCTCTGCCATAAGTGTTTTTTGAAGTTCTAGGCCAAATCTTTTTTTGGCAGATAATGTGACGTCTTGGCAAAGAAGGAGACCCAGTAAACAAGGCACATGAATGCTCTTTATTGAACACAGCAGCAGTGGAGAACCACCACTCAGTGCTGCTGAAACAGCCAAGATAGAGGGCAGAAAGACTGCTCTAACTACCCCATGGGCCAGCACAGAACAGCACACGTAGCACATGTACACATCTTTAAGCTACCAGTAACAAATCAGGAATGTGTCGCTGCCAGCAGGCTCCGCACGTGGCTGCTCTGCATGCTCTGCAGTCCCTGGAGCATGCTGGTGGATGCCCCTGCGGCACACTGTCGGATGCCCCTGTGTCACACTGGAGGATGCCCACCATCCAGGCGTCCTCCCACTGGGCTCTTTTGCCGGTCCTCTTCACACTGCTTTTCTATCATCCTGACCTTGCCGCATTGCTTCTTCTTCCGTAGTCCTTGGTCAGGCTCGGTCATCTCCTTCTTCTGAGCTTGTGGTGGGGCCATTCTCCTCCAGATCACATATCTGCTAATCACATGTCTAACATGTCTGCTAAGTTTTCTCTTGAACCAGTACAGTCAACTCCAGAATTATTGGCACCCCTTCATGAAAAGGAGCTAAAATCAATGTATTAAACAAACCACACAACAGCACCAAAGCATCAGAGATCCATCACCACATTTTTCGGATTGTACCAAACATGATGATGGTGTGCACGGCCACATTTGACCAATTTCTCTCATTTCACCAATTCTACATGTAGTTTCAGTGCTATTTTGGAAAGTTCAGCCTCTGCATTTTGTGTCCTGTTGTAAGGAAAGGCTTCTTCGATGGAACTCTTCCAAAAAGCTTCTGGTCATGAGTTTAAACAAATGGGTAAGCTGCACATTGTTATTTTTAAACTGGGTAGAATATCAAAAATATTGGCACCCCCATTGTGAATTTGGTGAAACCTCCTCTGATAAGAACAGCAGTGAGCTGCTTTCTGTAATGCTCAACAAGGTTGGAAGGGATCTTGGACCCCTCCTCCATGCAGAACATTTCCAGTTGCTTCTTATCCTTAGGTCTTCTCTTGTGGACTGCCCCTTCAATACACTCTACAGGTTTTCAGTTGATCTCAAATCCGGAGACTTAGGAGGCCATTGTAGCCATTTCTGTGTGGATTTTTAGGGTGATTATATTGGTGAAAGGTCCAACCAAGGCCAAGTTTCAGCCTTCTGGCAGAGGCAGGCAGAATTTGAGCCAAAATCTCCTGGTATTTAGTGGAATTCATTATACCATTGATTTTTACAAGAACCCCTGAACCACTAGCAGCAAAAGTAACTGTGATCTACCACCATATTTGACAGATGGTATCAGATCATTTTCCTTTTTTACCAAACATAACGATGATGTGCATGACCAAACGGTTCCATTTTTTGTGTCATTTAACCAATTCTATTTGTAGTTCCAGTGCCATTTTGGAAAGGTCAGCCACTGCATTATGTGGCCTGCTGTTAGAAAAGGCCCTCTTTGGCAGAACACTTCCAAAAAGCTTCTGATCATGAAGTAGATTTGAAAAGACCAAGGCTCAACTAAATGCTGAAAACTGTGGTCTTTATGTTCCTCTTTTCCTCTCTTACCATTCTTCTCATTCTATCCTCAAGTGTCCTCTTTCTGGCAAATGTTCAACTGTTCCAAGCTTTTCAACCTGTCTGATTATCACCCTGGTTGTGCTTGAAGATAGTTTCCACTGCATACATTTTTTTTTTTTGGTTTTATTTAAGTAACTCGAAAGGGGTGCCAGTAATTTTGCCCCATAGGTTTTTAATGCATTACTCTTAAGATAAAACAAAACTCTTGCAGGTATGATTTCTATTTGGAATAAATGGAAAGCAGTTTCTACAAACATATTTGATGAACATTTGAATCATTGTATGTTTTTTTTTTGTTGATATGATTGGTTTTGCCAGGTTTCTTGATGGATGCCAATAATTCTGGAGTGGACTGCATTGTGAGGTCTATAATACGAATATACTCATTTTATTTAGTATCCAAAGTGACCTACATGCACCTTCTGATTTCTGACTTCATATGCAATGCTGATAATGGTAAAGTTGTGCTAAATATAAATATTTAAAAAAAAAATTTTTTTTTTCAAAAACTTTTTGGCAGATCATTTTTGAGAAATATGCTTTAAAGAAGCAAAATAATATAAGACAATTTCACTTGGCTTGAAAGAAATAACATCTAAAAATACGTTCAGTAATCTTATAATGCACTTATAATAATCTCAAAATGACAAATCTTAGATACATCAATTAGATTTAGGGTGATTTCATTTGCCAAGATATGCCAAGTTTCTTTTAGTGTGTGTGACTCACTGTTTCTTTCTAAAGTCCATTCCAGAATTATTGGCACCCCTTAATAAAAAAATAAGTTCAAAGCAATACATTAAATAAATCACACCAGTAGTAATATTTTGGGCTTAAATAAATGGGAAAGTTGCACATTTAGAGAGCACCTTAAAAGTAATGAATACTGAGGTTTCTTATTACTTCATGGGAAAAGTAAAGTAATCTCATTACAGTCTGAGTAACCAATTACTGTTAAGAGTAAAGACCTCAGCACTACTGGTAAGTGAGCTATGAAGCTAAAGAAAGAAATGGCATGAAATAACAGTAATGCCTGGCTCCAACTATCAAAATTACATTCCTTACAGCGTGAGGCGATATGTGTGTGATTATGAGTGTGAGAGTGTGTGTGAGCTCCTGTCTGTCTGCAAGAAAGTCATGAAGCACAGCCCAAAAATAAACCTCCCACGGCTCTGTCCGTCTCAGCTGATCTGCTGCCCTCGTTAACAAGCGCCAACTCTTCAAATACGTTATTACTGTCATGCTATACATGCACTTACAAAAGTGCTGCTCGAGACCGCTTTGTCCCACTTGAACCCTCTGCAGACAGGGGTGGGCCGAGCTCATACTCAGCGGGGCTCAGAGTCCTGCTAACGTGGCTAAAGTCACTAATGTGGGCCGCTTTGACAGGCCAGTGGTCAGTATAATAACAAGCCTCTCAAATAAGACCAGTCAACCAATCAGCTCTCAGTCTGGAGAGAGATAGAGAGAGAGAGAGAGAGAGAGAGAGAGAGAGAGAGAGAGAGAAATGGACAATGAGATAAAGAGAAAGAAAAAGAAAAGATGGATGAATGATGGCGTGAAAGCTAAAGAGTGAAAGAAAGCTGGAGAGAGATGGAGAGATGAGCGATGGAGAAAGGAGAGAGATGGAGAAGTGAGAGAAAGAGAGGGAGAATGATAAAGAGAGAGAAAGCTGGAGAGAAAGAATGGGAGAGAGACAGATGGAGAAAGAGAGCTGAGTAAATGGAGAGGGAAAAATGGAGAGAAAGAGAGAGGGAGAAAGATAAAAAGAGAGAAGTGGACAATGAGATGGAGAGAGAGAAAATGAAAAGATGGATGAATGATGGAGAGAGTGAAAGCTATAGAGTGAAAGAAAGCTGGAGAGAGATGGAGAGATGAGCGATGGAGAGAGTGAGAGAAAGAGGGAGAGAGATGGAGAAAGAGCTGGGTAAATGGAGAGAGAAAAATGGAGAGAGATGGAGAAGTGAGAGAAAGAGGGAGAATGATGAAGACAGCATGAGAGAGAAAGAGAAAGAGAGGGAAGGAGGGAGGGAGAGAGAAAGAAGGAAAGAAGTGAATGAATGATGGGAAGAGAGACTTAGAAGAATTAGAAAATGAAAGATTAGAGGAGAGGGAGAAAGAGTGAGAAAGTGAAGAAAAAGTATGAGATAAGTGAGGGAGAGAGAGAGAGAGAGAGAGAGAGAGACTAGAAAGATGTTGAAAGACAGGCAGAGTGTAGTAAATAGGAAAAAGAGAGAGAAGGACCATCAGGCCTCCCAGCCGCTCTCCACCTCCACCAGCTCCTCTTAATAAGTCTAATCGGCCTATTTTTACTCCGACACCAATCTCCTATAATGGAAAAGAGCCATTTTCTCTCATAATTGCACTTGATTAAGTGGGCCAGTTTGATGTGATTTTCCCCCGTTGTTCTCGCTCTCTTTCTCCACAAGGGTCACTTGGCCTGGACTTGTGTCTCTGGGGCCAGGAGAACAGACTCTGGTTCCTGTTACAGCTCCCCAGCATACAGTTCCAGACGCTCGAATAATGCTGTGTGCCACTCAGACTACACAGATCTAAACAAAAGATGTCATGAGGGAGGGTCAGGAGGGACAGTGGAGCGAAGATGGGACCACTTACATATATTGATATTATTATTATTATTATTAGTAGTAGTAGTAGTAGTAGCATTGCTGTTATTATTTTACATGTATAAGTACTGCAGACTGATTCATTGTCTTGAAACTTTAGTCCTGGTTGTAATTGACACAACAGTGAGTTGTATTTACAGCACAGTACTCAAGTCACTTTTTGCCATTTTACTTGTACTTTCTTCTTTTGCTCTCTGTTTTCATTGGCTGTTGCAGGAATCCATTCAGACCGAGTTGTTAATGAGTTTAATCTACTAGATTACCACACAGAATTGAGTTGAAAAAACCAAACACTTCACACACTGTGAGAACTAACCCAGTACAGAGGCTGTACTTAAGCCCATCTAACGCTTGCTGTGAGCTTATCGCATGCTTCAAAACACTGCTGCGTTGCAGGCAGAAAGATGGTGATTAAAGTAATATAGGCTGGATATTGTGATTTACACAAACAGCTCCATCACCAGAAAAATCTGAGTTGAAAAAAAAAAGACTTACATGCCCTGAACTCACTCTTTGGCACAGATGTCTTCAAAACGCTGACAAATCACTCTGAATTTCTACAGGCGACCGTAGCTAGGAGATGTGGTGATGTGGCCAGAAGCACGTGTTGCTTGACCTTCTTTAAAAACGTAACAAGTCTGTGTTAATTTTTGCCCCGCGTTAGGTTGTTGCCCATGCTGAGTAAACATGAGTATTCAAGCATTGAACAGTGCAGTTTATTTTAAAGCAAGGCAGATAATTAGCCAATTTAGACTCTATAAGCATGACAAACAGATCAAATGCACTGTGTAGTCTTGCTAGCACCATGTAAGGTACAGTGTCTGCTACAAAAGTATAAATAAATGAAAATGATAAGTCTACTGACTGTATCTTGTTTTTTTGCAAATCTTTTTAATGTTCTACAACCCCAATTCCAAAAAAGTTGGGACACTGTAAAATGTAAATAAATGTAAATATAAACAGAATGCAATTATTTGCAAATATCATAAACCCATATTTTATTCATAACAGAACACAGAACACATATTAGGTGTTGAAAGTGTGACATTTTTCCATTTCATGAAAAATATGAACTCATTTAGAACTTGTTGGCAGCAACGCATCTCAAAAAGTTGGGACAGGCCCAGACCCAGAGAAGATGGCAGCATTTCTGGATCATGTTAACATATGGGGTCTTCACCTGTTACAGCTTTAACTTGCATTTGTAGATTGCGCGGTGAACTGTGTTCACAATGTTTTCTGGAAGTGTTCCTGAGCCCATGCAGTGATTTCTAGTACAGAATCATGCCCGTTTTCAGTGCAGTGCCGACTGAGGGCCCGAAGATCAGGAGCACCCAATATTGACTGTTGGCCTTGTCCCTTGCGTACAGGGATTTCTCTAGATTCTCTGAATATTTTGATGATATTATGTACTGTAGCTGGTGGGATATCCTTCATAATTTTACAAAGAGGAAAATTTTTCTGAAATTGTTTTTTGCAGATTGGTGAACCTCTGCCCATCTTTGCTTCTGAGAGACTCTGCCTCCCTAAAATGTTCTTTTTATACCCAGTCACGTGAGTTAGTTGCAAATTGCTCCTCCAGCTGTTTTTTTTTTATTAGTATCACTTATTTTTCCTGCCCCAACTTTTTTGAGATGCATTGCTGCTATCAGGATTTAAATGAGTTAATGCTTTTTATGAAATGGTAAAATCTCACATCTCATGTGTTCTGTGTTCCATCGTGAATAAAATATTGGTCTGTGAGATATGCAAACCATTGCATTCTGTTTATATTTATATTTATTTACATTTTACGCTGTCTAAGCTTTTTTTGAATTGGTGTTGTAGTATGAATGAAAATATTCTATTTTCTGTTGAAAAAGGTGAGGGGGAAAATGGCATGCATTTTGAGGAGATCAGATAGCCCTTTAGCTAGAAATCAGTGGATGTGTACAGTTATTATTAACGTTCTGGTACAATTATTAAATCTTACTCAGGGACAGTAAGGTTGGGAAGCTTTTTGACACAGGTAAAAAAAGCACTGCCATATTCTATTAAATCTTAGAACCTTTTAAAGTCAGTCGAATATGTTCAAGGGTAGCATGATGAAGTGGATCCTTAATGCAAAGAGAGTGGATTGAGGCAGGCGACTTCCAATTTAGCACTATAAGGCGTCTGGCTAAATGGGTCAGAAATGCCACAAAATTGGACTTAAGATTGGGGTGGCTTCTATACGGGGGAGAATTCCAAACAGTGCTGCAACCCCATTAGATTCACATTACACTTTCAAAACCTCTGATATCATTGAAAAAAAGGGATTGAAAAGACCAAAGCATGTGAAGTAGATAGGCTGGAGCTGAATGACAGTATTTTCTTGTTTCTGTAATTTTATCAAGTGAAATTATCTCAATGTATTGAGATATCATTTTCAAATCATTTTGCATGTTTCAAGCATATTTTTTTAAATGAGCAAAAGTATCTGCCAACATAGTAAGATAGCTTCACTTGAAAAATGTGAAAACACCGATTATGTATGGTGGAGGCATAAGAGAGAGCAAGAAAATAAGAGATACTAAAATGAAAGCATGTTCAGCACATATGCTGACGCATGTAGTAGCACTACCTTCACTCTTGCTCAGACAGACTTGCGCAGTTACACACAAATAGCACATACATTCTTTCACACACACACACACACACACACACACACACACACACACACACACACACACACACACACACACACACACTTTTCCTCACCGTCTACTTCAACAGTTGACTTGTACTTGACTGATAGGCCCATCCAGTAGGGTGCAGATGTATCGCTCAGTACCTCCCACCACCAGGCCATGTCTTCTTCACTGATCACCTTTAAATTTGTTGAAATGCTGCTCAACTCCTCACCACTTAGTTGTACTATCCCACTTCTGACACCACTGTATATTCCTAGTTATTAAGTTCAGGTGTTTTAGCCACCTGGACTGAAATTCACCCTTCACTGGAACTATTGGCACAAAGTTTGAGGCATATAATAGTCTAAAATGCTCTTCTATATCGTAACATCAGTATCAACCTGCACTGGAATTAAGCGATCTAGCCCAAATCCTGAGTTCGTAGTGCCTCTTCACTTGAGGCCAGTATTGTTTTCAACATACCCTTGCCACTTACAGAAGAAAGGGTGGGGGGATCATCGGGCAGTGGAGTTTTCAAATAGAACATACTTGCACTCAGGTGTAGCTAGCCATCAGGCATATGCACAGATAGACCCCAGGGGGGATTGAGCCCCTGCCCCAGAGTGAACAAAGTCCCCCTTGTTAGTGTGTATAACAACTGTATATTATTTTGCCTCCTCCATTCTACAAGATCTTTTCTGCAAAATGAGGCTTAGTCTCACTCTGGGAATAGAGCTTGTGGGTTGGTTTGGGTTCTGAAAGATTTATACCCTCTGGTTCAGTATCAAACTGTCACTCATCACCTTTGCACTGTGAATCCCACCAAAAAAAAACACTGATCTCTTTATGAAAGCATCACACTCTATAATGTGGCTCTTTTGACCAGCAACCAAACAATGTCAACAATAAGGGCTGTTAATGATTTGCTACACCAAGTTTTTTCTACTGTACAAAACAGGGCTTTATAGAAGACTCAGTAGAGCTCTTTAACAGAATTTACTACATAGACTACATTACATATGTGCGTATTGCTAACTATCAGGCTAGCAGAGTTAAGAAAAGAAGTTACCTCGGCAGACTCTGAAAGATTTTAAAGTTCTTTATTGCTGTTACTTATGAACAGCTTTATCTGCCATTTTTGGGGGTTGAAGTGAGCAGTTCTGGGCAAGTTCTTCTGCTGAAGTCGACACTTGTGTTCACTCAATCCCTCACCCTCCAAGGGCTCATCTAACACACTTCACTAGAGTTAATAAAGTAATGGAAGGCCCTTAGGATGGTGTTGGGGGTTCCACCAAGGGGACATGGCGAGGCAATGTTGATGAGAGCAAGTTAAAATGATTATTGAAGTGGGCGGGTAGAGTTTAATATGAACGACACGGCACGTGTGTGTTTCTGTCTTTGTGCTGTATTTCTGTATACATTGATCTGTATCTCAATCCTGTTCAGTGATGCGATTAGACCCTTATGGGATGTGGTGCAAAAAAAGAAAAAAACTAAACGTGCTCTGATGATGTACTCATTGCACTGCGCCCAACAATTACATTTGAAATATGAGAGGGAGACAATGTGAAGACAGCCCCACCAGCAAAGGAAGGTTGGCCAAGCTTTCAGTGTTCGCATACCAACGTTAAGGTTAGCTGCATGAAAAACTGCCACAACAAAATCATGTGACGGATTTGAAAAAAATCCAGGAAATGGAATGTTTATTTCTGCCTTTGTTTGTCTGATACTCAGTGGAATGATCATGTGAACTGCCAACTATAAATCTTTATGGGGTTTGCAGTGTTATGGTGGCATCAGTCTATTCATGTACCTTCACTTTTCCATGCAGAGTTTAATATTAAATATGGTAACTCTGACTTAAACGTGATGAGTTACAAATGTAAATGTCAAACAGTTCATTTAATGAGTAAACAGTACCAAAAAGTACTTCATCCATCCATCCATCCATCCATCCATCCATCCATCCATCATCTTACGCTTCTCCGGGGTTCGGGTCGCGGGGGCAGCATCCTAAGCAAGGGAGGCCCAGACCTCCCTTTCCCCAGTCACTTCCACTAGCTCCCTGGGGGGGATTCCGAGGCGCTCCCAGGCCAGCTGGGCGATATAGTCACGCCAGCGTGTCCTGGGTCTTCCCCGGGGTCTCCTCCCGGGTGGACTTGCCCAAGGGAGGTGTCCAGGAGGCATCCTAACCAGATGCCCGAACCACCTCAGCTGGCTCCTCTCAACATGGAGAAGCAGCGGCTCTACTCCGAGTCCCTCCCAGATGACCGAACTTCTCACCCTATCTCTAAGGGAGAGTCCAGACATCTCGTTCTTTTGGTCATTACCCAAAGCTCATGACCACAGGTGAGGGTGGGAACGTAGATCGACCAGTAAATCGAGAGCCTTGCCTTATGGCTCATCTCTTTCTTTACCACAACAGACCGGTAACGAGCCCACATCACTGCTGACTCAGCACCAATCCGCCTGTCAATCTCCCGCTCCCTTGTACCATCACTCGTGAACAAGACCCCAAGATACTTAAACTCCTCCACTTGAGGCAAGAGCTCATTCCCGACCCAGAGAGGGCTCTCCACCCTTTTCCGCCTGAGAACCATGGCCTCAGATTTGGAGGTACTGATCCTCATCCCGGCCGCTTCACACTCAGCTGCAAACCGATCCAGCGAAGGCTGAAGTTCATGGCCTGATGTCCCCAATAGGACCACATCATCTCAAGGGCGAAGCCCGCACTGCTCCTCCTGAATCTGAGGTTCGACTATAAGCTGGACTCTCTTCTCCAGTACCCCTGCATAGACCTTACCAGGGAGGCTGAGGAGTGTGATTCCCCTGTAGTTGGAACACACCCTCCGGTCCCCTTTTTTAAAAAGTGGCACCACCACCCCAGTCTGCCAATCCAGTGGCACCACCCCCGATGCCCATGCAATGTTGAAAAGGCGTGTCAGCCAAGATAGCCCCACAACATCCAGAGCCTTGAGGAACTCGGGACGGATCTCATCCACACCTGGAGCCAAGGAGCTTTTCAACTACCTTAGCGACTTCAGCCTCAGTAATGGACAAGCCTATTCCTGTGTCCCCAGACTCTGCCTCCCTGCTTTCACTGCTTTCCCCTTCTGAGTCGCCTGACGGTTTGCCAGAATCTTTTCAGAGCCGACTTAAAGTCACTTTCCAAGGCCTCACCAAACTCTTCCCACACCCGGGTTTTTGCCTTGGCAACGACTGAAGCCGCAGATCGCTTGGCCTGTCGAAACCTGCCAGCTGCCTCTGGTGTCCTACAGGCCAACCATGCCCGGTAGGACTCCTTCTTCAGCTTGACGGCATCTCTCACCTGGGGTGTCCACCACCGGGTTCGAGGATTACCGCCCCGACAGGCACCAACTACCTTGCGGCCACAGCTACAGTCAGCCGCTTCAACAATGGAGTACCAAACAGAACTTTTCATGGGAAAACAATTATACTAAAACAACTACTTTTGATGAGTAAGTAGTACCGAACAGTACTTTTTATGAATAAATAGTACTGAGCAGTACTTTTAATGCATAAACAGTAACGAATGGTACTTTTAACTTATAAACAGTTTCAAACAGTGCTATTAATGAGTAAACAGTACTGACGTTTTTTTTTCAAATATGAAAACAGTACCAAACAGTACTTTTAATAAGTAAACAGTACCACAGAGTATTTTTAATGAGTTAACAGTTTGACAGTACTTTTAATGGGTTAACAGTATCAAACAGTACTTTTAACTTGTAAACAGTATTAAACTGCTAATGGGTAAATATATGCACAGTTCTTTCAATGGGTAATCGGTGTACAATTGAGTAATTGTGTAAGGGGTCAAATTAAGACAAAAAGAAAGAAAGGGGTAGCGCACTCTGAGCTGCAGTGCAATTGCCCCGGCTGCCCTGCAGGTAGTTACACCATAGCTACACCATTTTGAAGCACTTCTACTTTTTTTTCACCATGGGAATCCAGCAAATGTCTCCACAATATCAAAACGTTCAAATTCTCCCATTTTTGTGGAGACATTTGAGCTAAGTATCCTACATGACCACATAGGCAGTCGGTGTATAGAAATTGATGTGTGTGTGTGTTGAGTGTTGTCCACGGCTCTGTGTCAGGATGATGGCGGGCCTGGAGCACTAGCTTCCTGTTGCACTGTGAGACTATTACATGGTCTAGCAGAGCCTAACTAATAACCTCGACCAGATCACCCAATTCCCTCTGCCTCTCAGATCAGCATGTCATAGGACTCTCCTACCTCACTCCCTCTCTCCCACTTTTACACACACACACAGCCTCATGCACAATATAAACCCATCGTATGTTGACGCTGGTCAGTGAGCCGCCACTCAGTTTGAGTTCGGTCTCTGTGGGTGTTTTTTTGTCTTTGATTTGTGTGTGCGTTTTTCCTCTTGTCTGGCTGTTAATCTGTTTGACGTTGTTTTTGAAAGCTTTCCAATGGGCTCCCAATTCAGCGTCTCATGACTGAGCACACAGCTGTCCCTTACACTACAAACACCACTCACACAGAAACCCAACACATACACACACACAGTGTGTTTGTATTCATACATTTTCAAGAAAACCAACAGAAACCTGGTAAAATGCAACACACCCAGTGAAATGACACGTTTCTTGTTGATTTTCTAAATGAGAATAAGTCATCACATCCTCTGCAGCAGGGGTGTCAAACTCGACCACTAAAGGGGGCCATATAAAAAAATCTAAACAAATCTGTGGGCCAGAGAAGATCGTTTGATTTCATTTTTAATTAATGAGGAGCTGTAACCCAAACTGGCCGTTGTTTATTCAAAATACACAAAAACCTCAGCAGTAAAATATAGACACTTGTAGTTGACCTTGAAATATTACATGAATACAGTCCAAATTTAAATGTCCCCAAGAGCTCAGTCTTTTAAACCTACCTATTTGCTTGAACTAGACACCTGGCATCATTTCTTTGCTGCAAGTTCATTAATACTTCATTTCTGAGCTGCTGAGCGGATGTTAAGTGCTCGTACTGGTTGAACTGCAGCTGAAATGCAGCTAGTGTGTTTGGTGATATAATGGGTGCGGAGCTATGTGGAATTGTAAATGCTGTCCTGTAGGTTGCTTTTGGGGTTGGAGAATCATTACATTGCAGTGCATGCTGGGGATTATAGCGCAGCGCATTGTGAAATGGGCTAAAAGTAATTGAGAACTAAAATACTTTTGCAGGCCGGAGAGAACAGTGTTCTGGGCCTGATTGGGCCTGTGGGCCTTGTGCTTCACACATGAGCTCTACAGAGAACTCATGGCTGCACGTTTTAATGCACAATTGCTGTCAATTTGTTGAACATACTAGGGAAAATATATATATAAAAATAAATATGAATACAAAAAAAACAAAAAAATCCTTGTTTGTTCACTAAGAAAATCAAAAAGAAATGTCATTTGAACAGGGTTGCCAAGACTTTGCATGTACGCATAGGCACATAGGTACTCACATGGGGCTCTACATCCTGATAAGGTACAGCACAAAACCTGTGTGTGTGTGTGTGTGTGTGTGTGTGTGTCTTTTATGACGAGTGAGCACAGAGCGAACTCATTGTTATTTAACTGCTCAGTTATGCGTCTTCTCCTACATTAGCACTGATCGAGTCGAAGCTATCGACTGGTTCGGTGATGAAGAGAACACTTGTGTGAAAATGACTGTGTCCAACTCCATAATCTCATTGACTTCCTTTATGGTATCACTGCAGTCATGCAGCAGCAAATCATCCAGCCCGTGTTGCCTTTTTGAATGAGCTGAAGCCGTTTACTCACAGTAGAAGAACGTAGGCTAATCTCTGGGGGATGCTGAGCACTGCGCTAGCCGGTTGCTAACCCTGCTGACAGCTGTTTTGTAGCTGGGTGGGTGTGCCCATCTGTGAGCTTCCATTGGATGACATCGGGAGAGATGAGGGGGGAGCGTAGGTGTTTTTTGGCAGTGTGTGCTTTCTTTTGGGATAGCTGTTGGGCTCCAGGGGAGAAAAACTCTCACCAGACACCAGGCCCAGCAGCAACAGGGGGTGGGGGGGGTGGGGTGGGGGTGTATTAAACACCCGCTGTGCTCTCACCACAATGAGCGTTTTTACAGCACCATCACACCCACCGGCAAGTGTGTGTGTGTGTGTGTGTGTGTGTGTGTGTCTGATTTGCTCATACACACACTGGCAAAAACAGTCCTTCACTCGCCCCTGTCAATTCTCCTCCCCTCCGCCCCACTCCTCCGTTTTTTCCCCTCCATCAATTCAGTGACGTTCAGCGCTGAGCCGTGACATTACAGAATAGCAGAGAGAGAGAATGGAAGTGAAAGAAAGTGACAGTGACAAAGAGTACAGGGGGAGGGAGACAGTGAACGAGTGAATTAAACTATAGTGGGTTGAGTGTGGGTTTTGTGTGTGTGTGCGCGTGTGTGTGTGTGTGTGCGCGCGCGAGAGATCTCCTGCTTGTCAATCTGACACCAAGAGAACATGATGACCAGAAGCCGAGAAACAGTGGACAACCTACACTGACCAACAGCTGTGAGGAAAGGAAGAAAGGCAGGCAGGAAAAGAAAAAAGATAAAGACAGACAGACACAAAAAAAAGAGAGTGAGTGAAACAAGGAGGGAGAAAGAAGCAGAGATAGAGATCAAAGCAAGTGTAACAATCTTGGAGAGAAATTAAAAAAAAAAAAAAACAATGGATAGAGCCTCAGAAAGAGTCAAACAAAAAAGAAAGGAAAAGAGTGAGAAATACACAGAGAGAGAAACAGTCAAATAGAGATAAACAGGGAAGAGAGAAAAGAAAGACAGACACAGAGAGAGTAATAAAAACAGTGAAATGGACAGTCGGAAAGAGAGACTAACAAAAGAAAAGAAACGGAGGGAGAGGGGGGCATACAGAGACAAAGAGGGAGAGAAAATGAAGAGAGAGAGAGAGAGAGAGAGAGAGAGAGAGAGAGAGAGAGAGAGAGAGAGAGAGAGAGAGAGAGAGAGAGAGAGAGAGAGATAGATGTGAAACGTTCTAAGATGTTCTGGTTGTTTCAGGGACACTCTGGCGGCCTGGTCTCTGAATCTGGACACAGCAGTACCGCTGAATTAGAGGAACACGGACAGAGACGCAGCCGGGAAACACAGTAACGCAGATATGTTAGGAAGACAGTAAGTTAGCGCGAAATCGGGCGTTCCTTCACGGGGCGAGTGCACAAGCTGGAAATGAGCGCTGTTTTGTTGAGAGAGTAATGAAGCCCTGTGGTCGTGTTGGACCTGCAGTTCCTCACTTTCTCTCCTCGCGCCTCATTAGAGAGCCTCACTCAGGGCGCACTCAACATCACTGCTGGAGCACCCGGCACCCGGCACCCGGCACTCCGGCGGCACGGCCATCTCCGCTCCTCCAGCTGCGCTTAGTGTAACGAACGACACAAAGACATCACGCGCTTTTCCAGCAGGGGTGTGCAAGCGTGGGGTCACTGCGCCACCTGCTGGGCGGACATCACTCAGATACAGTGCTGAGCAGTTGAGTTAGGTGTCGGTGTCGGTTTCTTCACTGTGTAAATGGGAGTGCGGCTCAGTCAACACTGTGTCTGTAGAAGCCCCGTCTGTTTAAGCCAGTCGTCTCTAAAGCGCTGAGAAATAATCACATTAAGAGCTGGAGAATGTGACGTCATGACGCAGCGTCACATGTGAGCTCCCATATTGGCAGGTTCTTCCTTTCCTACCTGCTTTCCTCAGTTTTAGCTACCTGATCTGCAGCCCATGGCCTCTCGGTGCTCCGGCTGAGTCAATCAAGATGTGTGTTTATATGCACTTAATATCAGTCATTAATCAGATAACAGGGAAACTCCAGGTCTATGAGAGTCAGGCAGTAGTCGGATTTCTGTTCAACCATCAAAAAATATGCCCTACACTCTTATAAATAAAATACAACAGCGCTTTTAAGGTCCACTTGTGCACCTTTAATACATTTTTCCAGGTGAAAATTTCATATTTGTACCTTTTGATATAATAATGCTTTAAAACAGAACAATCAAAGTAAAAGCCTGGAGACGAGACGAGGCGTGTGGAGTCAGTACAGCTTAGAAAATATCATTTCAGTGGACTGGACTATGGTACAGTTATGTTCCCTTACTAAAAGGTACTAAGATGTAGCCTTGAGGGTACCACCCCAGTGATGAGAGGGGCACTGCCCCAGTAGCAGCATCCTACCTTTATTTCTAAGGAGTGTAGCAGGTTGGCCAGCAGGACAGGCAAAAAAAAAAAGGACATTGTAGCAGGTTGACCAGCATACTCTCAGAAATGACTATTGACCATCACTCTCAAGGCAAATCTGCTGAGACCATCTGAAACCAGCTACCAGCAAAGCCAGTCTTGGCTGTATGAGCCTGCTGATGAATATGGGTAATAACATGCACACAGGCCCGGTTTTAAAAATGTTTAATAAATAAATAAATACTGCTCACAAGTTCTGATGGCTGCCAGTTTATTTATTTCAGTTTTTTTCCTTCGTAACAATGCCTGTGCCCATGAGTGTTGGTGTTTAAGATAACTCTGGTCAAATGGGGGAAAAAAGGCTCCAAAAGCCTGTAGCAGAATTGAGCCTGTAGACGACTTCTCAGACACACCATGATCATTTCAAAGTTGAAGTAGGTTTCCTTAAATCATTGTCTTGCATTTATTTATTTTTGGCTCATTTTCTCTCATTGTGGCCATCTGCAAACCGAAGTCTGCTCGTTTGAATTGGCCGTCCCACACATTAAATACAGCAGGAACAAAATGTGTTCTCACCAACTTCTTGTTGAAAATAAACATTCAACCTTAATCCGTCTTCAGGCTAAGGCCTGATGCAGCACCCGCACACCTGGCAGAACAAGTTGGCTTGCACCGATTAGCCGACAGACGTATAAACAGAGTCTCGAAGTAATAAATAAATATAAATGCATGTGGGGAAGAGAACACACTCAAACAGCCAGCCAATCAGATCATGCCAGTTTCTAAGCGATTCATGATGGCTGGAGTCATGCATCTCTCCCCCCACTAAAATGTTCAATTCTTCACAAATATTTGTGCATTAAAACGTGCAGAAATGTGTTCCCTGTAAAGAACGTGTTCTCATTTTTCACAGGGGAAAAAAAAGGCAATTTGACCAGGGTGCCTAAACTTTTGCACACAACTGTACATTCATATGCTACAATTGTTTGGAAGTCTATTCCTGCTACATAGAAAGATGGGAAAAATAACCCCCCCCCTCATCCATTTCTCAAAATTGATTCAGCATCTGAAAATAATGACATTTGTCCATTATGTTGAAATAATTCCAATCATTTTCTTGAAATACTGATTTACTGCTCCAAAATAATAACTGATTTGAGTGTTGGAACTTCATGGCAAAGTAATGAGATTCGTTTTCAAGAAAGTAAATTATCTCTGGAGAATAAGTCATTATTACAAGATAAGTCATTATTTTGACATAGCATTATTAAGTCTTATTTTCTCAAAATATTGATTTGATGCGTCAATATTTGTCAGACTGGTGCCAGGAACAGAAGGAATGGGGGGGGGGGGGGGGGGTGGGGTGTTGTATGTGGTGCCCTCAACACTCCATCACTGAGGTGATTTTGTCTGCTCTACCTGGTGGTAAAGGGCCTCCATATAAAAAGTCTTCTGCTGTTGAGTGCTTGTACAAGACTGCTAATAAAAGAAAAGAGGCATGTCTTTTCCTTTACTACCATCCCAGTACCACTGATACAGATCTCTCAGCACCTGGTACTCCTTATTTTGTCGAATGTACTTGCAAGTGTGGCAAGCATGTTCCACAGGAAAGGAAGAGGTCTTTGCTTCAAAGTGTCTCCTCCATCTGAAGTACCTGAGATACAGTGCTTCGTTTTCATGCAGTAGGTAAAGGTATTTAGCCAAAGCTCTCACAGAGGGAAAGTCTTCCACATGGATGAAAGCATCGCTGGGCACAAGGCGCTCGTAGTTCTGCCTGGAAGGGCCAAAAACTATCGGCACGGCCCCCAGAGCCAAAGCGTTAAACAGTTTTTCAGTGATATAGTCCTTATGCACGGAGTTCTCAAAGGAGAGGTAAAATTCACAGCTTGCGATGATCTCTTTGTATTCTTCCACAGAGAGGTGTCTCTCAAAGTAGTCGCCATAGACGTGAATGCGGATGTACTTCTGCAGCTCTCTGAAGTAATACACTCTTCTGTGCTCCAGCTTGTAGTTACTAACTATCCAGCACACTATTTTGTTTTTTTCTGGAGGCACAAAATGCTTCAGCTCTTTCTCGAGTGGAACCACCCACCCGTAAGGCAGGCTAATGTCTGCATCCTTACGGTAACTCAGCGAAACGTTAAACAGCCCATCTAGGCCAGGGATTCGGTCCGTGTTGGACGGCGACTCAGAATTCATCCAGATCCACTTCTGGTGAGGTGGCCGAGGAGATTTAGGTAAATTGGACAAATCCCAAACGATGTCCCTGTGGTGGATGAGGACGGCGTCAGCTTTACCGTACAGTGTCCGATCTGCTGTTAGCAGGCAGCCCTCTACGTTGAACTGGGATTTACAGAGGTCAAGCTTAAAGGTGGTGTTAAAAGGCCAGAGCCAGACTAGCACTAGAACATGGAGGGGTTCTTGGTGGACAGGTTCAAGTTGCTGGGTCAGGCAGCGAAGTGAAGGGGTGTAGTACATAGAACCTGTTAGCAGGACAGCTACTACCAGAATGGCACAGCGCAGCAGACGCAGAACGTTACGGCCTGATTCAGACGCCATCACTGGACCTGCAAAAGGAAATGAAGCAGCCATTTTTTCAGTAACCAGAAATAAGTAAGGTTCCAGGACATTGAAATGACCGATCTAGCAAGTTTGACAGTGTTTGGATATACTAGCATATATGGTACATTGACAGTGTTTTCCATGATACAGGCCCTTTAATGACAAAAATGCAAACTCAATCGAAAATGGAAGTTTAAATAAGCAGTAACAACAAATTAAATAGCAAATGTTGACTTGTTGCCTGCCAAGTAGTGACCACACACATCTATATTATTAAACCTCATTAAACCATATTAAATCTTGCTGGTTACTTACAGTTGCATGCAAAAATTTGAGCACATGCTACGTTTTGCTTTTTTGATTACCATGTAAAGTTTAAAAAAAACTCAAAACCGTTTACTGTCCTGTTCATAGTGTCTATGCCACGTGTCAGGCTTCAGTCCTCATCGGCCAAAACACTGCATACATCAATTAACAAGGCCTTCATGAACGATGTTAGAGGAGGGTAAATGCTGATCTCCACAGCACTTTGGCCTGAAAAGTCCCCAGTTTGACCTGCCTGGTCTATAAACTGCAAAAATAAATCTTAAGTGAAAACGTCTCGAGTGTAGTAAATATCTAATATTTCTGCACACACTCGTTTTAAGTCATTTATTCTACTGAAAGTTCAATTCCATTACCAGTTAATTTCACTCATCTTCAAGAAATAATGCTTTCCACCTAAAATTATGTTTTGAGACATGATGTTGGCCTAAAATGCATTTTTAAGCCATTCAGACTGGAGATGTAAACGCAGGTTGTTGTGAGGGAAAATACAAAAGACGACTAATTTTTTTTTCCTGATTTGCCACCATTTTACCATCATCAGCATTCCAAACAAAACCCAGATGTGTGGATTCACTGCTCATTTTGCACAGTAAATAAAATGGCTATATTTTCCTTGTAGGCCTCTTGCTGGTCACCATCGCCAACACCACTATAAAGAATTTGAGTCAGTAAGTTGATCGTGAAGCTTTTTACATCAAACTGAATGATTTTACATCTTAACCATTTAATTATTTCCTACAAACTGTCTTCATAAAGAAATGATAACGAGAGATTGAACAGCCATTTAGAAATGAACTACCATTGTTTTTGGTACATAAAGCCATACAAGTGTTACAAGTGAGCCTCAGGGGAAAAGAAAGGGAACAGAAAATACATAAATAAATAAAAAAGTAGGCCCTTTGAAGTGTTGAGACTCAGCACTTTAATAATCCAAGCAGTTACTCTTTAACCTGCAGACCCACATGAATGCTTCCCAACAAAAATCATGTGACGTACTGGTTAACCAACTCATTGGCCCCAAACCTTACGTGACTTCTTAAAGAGGCAAGTTTGTTATTAAATGGGATGGTTAAGATATGACACTTGCAAGTCAGGCATGAATCCTCTCCTCTGACTAATGCATGTTTGTGATCGCATGTTTATCCTTAACATATAGCCTTATGGTGCTGCTAGTAGCAAAAAGCTGTTAAAAAGGGTATACACTAGTCTTTCAACCTAATATCCATTTTGCATATTCAACATTCAATCACAGACAGTAATGTAGACATGCTCTCCTATACTTAGAAGGGGATGGGCAGGTGCTTCAAGCTAAATTCATTGTTTACAGGAAAATGTTCCTCATTAAAAGGAGTTATATCCCTACGAATACATCACTGATCTTTAGAACAATATAGAAATCAAGTCCCTTTTAAGTACTCCAAGATGGCAAGCTATCAGAGCAAATTTAAAAAGGAAAATGGTTTCTCAATTTTGAGTCTCCTTTAATATGACCACTTCAAAACATCGTTAATGATGCATTAAAATTGAAAAGCAGATTGTTCACCGTCCAATCCATACTGTCCACATGTAGAAAAAGTGTAAAAGCAGCCCATTTTGAAATGCTTGATTTTTTCCATTCCATTTGTGAGGTCACAAAAAACCATCACACTTCCATATAAATCCATCTATTCAACCTACAGCAGTTTAGCCACACCCAGTGTTTCAGCCAGGACATTGCCAAGAAAAGAAATGCCTCATCCCTGCATGATGCAGAACCATCAGTACATTATTACTCCAAGGCTAGACTACTGTAACGCACTACTGTCAGTAGCAAGAATTTAAGCAAAAGCCAGGGTCCTCACTAAAACTAGAAAGTTTGATCATATCAGTCCAGTGCCATCACTTCATTGGCTGCCTGTTAAATTCCGTATTGATTACAAAATTCTTTTATTGACGTATAAAGCCCTACACTGGCTCGCTCCTGAGTACCTGCAAGACCTCATTTCCCATTATGAGCCACCACGACTACTCAGATCACAGAGTGCTGGCTTTTTAATAGTTCCCAGAATTCATGAGGCTGCAGCTGGGGGAAGAGCCTTTTTTAATAAAGCCCCCAAACTCTGGAGTGATCTTCCAGAAAATGTTTGGGACTCCGACTCGGTCGCAATCTTCAAATCTAGGCTGAAAACTCAGTTGTTCAGCTTAGCTTTTGGTAGTTAATTGCCCCCCCTTAGATAAAGGCAGCACATCCAGGAGTCCATGGACACAGGGAATTATAATAAACAGTAAAGCTGCTCGCGTAAAGCTGCTCGTATGCGGTCACTCAGGTTTTGTGGACGGTGCAGCGAAGGGATGCCAAACTGTTTCAGAGTGCTCTCGTGTCTATGCATCCTTCTGGTTCTCTCCTTTTAGTTGAGCTGTTATAGTCAGAGTCATTAGCCACACTCTGGAAATGTTCACATTCCCTGTTTTACATACACCCAAACAGAGCACAAATTCCATCTCCCTACACCCCCCCCCCCCCCCCCCCCTTTTTAAAGCCAAGACCGACATGTAACAAGCAAAACCAGAGAAATTAACTATATACACAGAGTAAAGAACTTCATAAATTAATCTGAGTTCATGTGTTGCTCTTTACTACGAGCAGGGCGGGTAAATATTACAAATCAAACAAATTGTTGCACAACAGTAATTCTCTCTAAAGAATGTTTAATACTTCAGAACAGTATCATGGCAGATCATTTGTTTTTAAAGCAGTTTTTGCAATGACCCAATTGCTTAAAATTTGGACCCAGTGTCAAAAATAAATAAATAAATAAATAAATAAACCTACCCCTGCCCACTCCATTAGCACAGCACAAAAACCCTGATTGAGACCCTATGTTCTGGTATTTTTACCAAACTTATTCCACTGAAAATGGACCGTCCACTTACCTTTTTTGACCTAATGTTGCATCATGTAACGCCAGACTCCTGTTGTAAATCATACGTTATGCTATAATGCGCAATCTGAATAAAGTAGCGTCTGCTGCAAAACTGCTGACTTGCCTTCGTTGCCTTTCCCCACGAAAACATTAACTAGCCGAGTGGTCTTCTGCTGACCTGTCCACAATTCCACACCCATAAAAAAATAAGCCCATATACTGCATTACAGTAGATGTTTTGTACACCAGACACCTGCCCTCTGTGTCTGAACGTTGCACACTCACTGGCCAACAACAGGAAAAGAAGCAGAGTAAGCCGTCAGTGTGTTTAATTACACCACTCCTGGGACCACTTGGATCATAATTGTGGTTCTCGACTGATTAGCATACTGCAGAATGTCTACTTTGGGGGAAAAAAAATGAAAAAATATCACAACTCAATCACAAATGTCAGTCATATCAGGATAAGCCGTGGAAATGGGATGGAAAGGACATATCGAATACTGTAATTAAATATCACTAGTTCCTCTGGGAGCACATTGCTGAAGTCAATAACTTTGTAATGACTTAAATACAATGTCAGTGTCAGATTGTGCAAAGCTTATCGCAACAACGCCTTGGGTTTGGTCGCAGTGAGGTGAGTGCAAAGATCAGGCTCAAGGACTAGATAGCTTATCTGCATGTCATTACAAAAGCTGTGCTACAGAGTGGAAATTGAAATATTGCAGCTCGCAGCTTGGCAAAAACGGGATCCTGCTGATTTCTCAGAGAAGTACAGTAATATGCAGTTAATCATTGGCCAAGCCGAAAGCAAATCAGACAGATTAGCTCTCAGAAGCCAACAAGCTCATGTAGAAGTTGTAAAACAGCACTATTCCAAAAGGCCATGACAAAAATCGAATTATTAGCAGCAGCAAAACTGAGTCATGCTCATGGCGTCTCATAGTAAATGCAGTAAATCATTGGCACAATCAAATCAGGCAGATTCATTTATGAGCCCCTGTGGTACAGTCAACCCCCTCCTGCATTTACTGTAGCATCCCCACATGTAGGCCACATCTGTCTGTAGTTTGCATGAAGCACGGAGCTAGTATGACAAATACTACATCCATTCACTTACAACAGTACTTTTGACTGAAGTCAATGCCGTCTCCACTCTTAGATAAGCTGCAAGGCCCTACATAATACACTGCTCAAAAAAAATTAAAGGGAACACTTAAACAACACAATATAACTCCAAGTAAATCAAACTTCTGTGAAATCAAACTGTCCACTTAGGAAGCAACACTGACAATCAATTTCACAGCTGTTGTGCAAATGGAACAGACAACAGGTGGAAATTATTGACAATTAGCAAGACACACTCAATAAAGGAGTGGTTCTGCAGGTGGGGACCACAGACCACTTCTCAGTACCTTTCTGCTTTATGGCTGATGTTTGTCACTTTTGAATGTTGGTGGTCTTTCACACTCGTGGTAGCATGAGACGGACTCTACAACCCACACAAGTGGCTCAGGTAGTGCAGCTCATCCAGGATGGCACATCAATGCGAGCTGTGGCAAGAAGGTTTGCTGTGTCTGTCAGCGTAGTGTCCAGAGGCTGGAGGCGCTACCAGGAGACAGGCCAGTACACCAGGAGATGTGGAGGAGGCCGTAGGAGGGCAACAACCCAGCAGCAGGACCGCTACCGCCGCCTTTGTGCAAGGAGGAACAGGAGGAGCACTGCCAGAGCCCTGCAAAATGACCTCCAGCAGGCCACAAATGTGCATGTGTCTGCACAAACGGTTAGAAACCGACTCCATGAGGATGGTATGAGGGCCCGACGTCCACAGATGGGGGTTGTGCTCACAGCCCCGGGCAGGACGCTTGGCATTTGCCAGAGAACACCAGGATTGGCAAATTCACCACTGGCGCCCTGTGCTCTTCACAGATGACAGCAGATTGAGCACATCTGGGACATCATGTCTCGCTCCATCCACCAACGCCACGTTGCACCACAGACTATCCAGGAGTTGGCGGATGCTTTAGTCCAGGTCTAGGAGGAGATCCCTCAGGAGACCATCCACCACCTCATCAGGAGCATGCCCAGGCGTTGTAGGGAGGTCATACAGGCACGTGGAGCACACACACACACACACACACACACACACACGCACACGCACACGCACACGCAATACGGAGCCTCATTTTGACTTATTTTAAGGACATCACATCAAAGTTGGATCTGCCTGTAGTGTGTTTTTCGACTTTAATTTTGTGTGCGACTCCAAATCCAGGCCTCCATTGGTTAATAAATTTGATTTCCATTGATTTTGTTGTCAGCACATTCAACTTTGTACAGAACAAAGTATTCAATGAGAATATTTCATTCATTCAGATCTAGGATGTGTTATTTGAGTGTTCCCTTTATTTTTTTGAGCAGTGTATTATTCAAGTACAGAGGATTATTGAGCAGTTCAGTTGGTGCAACCAGAACGAGCACAATTTTACTTTGTAGGAATGTTTGAGCCATATAGGTGACAATTTCTTGGTCATAAGACATTTTTCCCCCTCAGTCCATATTATATATTCTTAAGTTTTATTAAGTTTAGTATTAATTCAAGCAACAATAACTACATTCAAGTTGTATTCCACAACTTTTTTTCATAAAAAAAAAAAAAAAAAAAAAAAAACACAAAACAGTAAAAAATAAATAGGAAATTACATCAAGAGAAAAGCATGTCATCTGTCCAAGAGTATGGGTTTCCTTAACAGGGTTGCACAGACACTGTAGGATGGTGTGGGGGAGAGGGGGGCACAGCTCAGCACAAAGTAGAGTAACATGGACTTTTGTATTGTTACAGGTTCTAGTATAAAATGCTTGTCATCTTCTTATAGCCCCATAGCAACATTATCTGACAGTTTTGACAACCAATTATTTCTGCATATTTACCTGAAGACATAAGGTAGATGTTAAGGTACATTTTTTTTCCAATCCATTTAATCCCTTCTTGGTGACAAACAGTAACGTTTTGAAACACAACCAGCTCAGTGAGAGCTGGCCAGGTACAGCCCCCACACAGCTGGGTTGGTTTAACAACCCATTAACACTAACGCGTGCGCACGCACGCACACACACGCACACCACACGTCACGTGATCATGTAGCTACTGATTAGCCCTTCAGATATATATTTTAATATATTTGGGTTGAAAAGCTTGTCTGGTTCAAACAGAATGAATTAAAAATCATTTAAATCGATTCACCAGACTTTTCCAGCAGAGATGCGTAAGTTGTTTGTAGAAAAAAAAAAAGCTCATTTCACAGATCTAGAAGATCCCAATTAATTTTTGGCCTGCTTTAAAAATGACTCATTATTTTGCTGCCTTTTAAGACTTAAATAGTAGCATTTTAAGAATACTCCAACGCGCAATATTATTGGGACTTTTATTATGACACGTGGCTACTACAACCCGACTGCTCGGCAGTAACATGTGAAGCGTCTTGCTGGGCATTTCCTCAGATATCAGAATAGCTCGGGTTCTTCCAGAAGCGAGAGCTGCACACTGAGCCAGAGCGCATAAGTTGCTATAAGGCCTGGTTCCCGGTGTGTGGCGAGTCTGCTGTCCGGCATGGAGGCTCTGCTGAAGCGGGAATTGGGCACCTCCACTCTGAAAGCCACCGGACACTCAGGGGGAGGCTGCATTAGCGACGGCCTGAGCTACGACACCGACTCGGGCAGAGTGTTCGTGAAGATAAACCATAAGAGCCAGGTGCTTACCGCCACGCACTCGGGGAGTGTCTGATACTCGGGCGATTAGCTGAATCAGGAGCAGGGAAGAGAGCACATATGCAGGGCAGAGCTGGTCCAGTACCAGGATCGGTCTTTGTTCCAAGAGGCCTGAAGTTGATGGGATACAGGATGGCCAAAATAGTTACAGCATACCACTGTAGGGTGAATTCTGATATACAGCTACAGTGTGACAACCATAAAGCCATTCTTCTGTCCGTTTTCCACAAAAAATAAAAGGTCTAATTGAATGACTAAACATGTTCCAACACTACGGTTGAGAACCTGTGCTCATGTTGCTCCAACAGGTTGGAGGCAAATATAAAAATTATGTATAAATATAAAAATTTGCAGATCACAATTCGGATATAGTGGGACAGCCGGTGAAACAATCAGCATGTTGGGTCTAATGAGTCATGTGTGTGTCATAGACCAGAGTTCAACCCTGGTCCAGGAGGCCCACTGCCCTGGTCCATTTTCCCTGCTGCCAACACACCTGATCAGCTCGTTTACAGCCTATTATTAAGTTAAAAGGTAGTGTGTTGAAGTAGGAAAAGCACCAGTATGTGCAGGGCGGTGGGCTTCCAGGACCCCTCCCCCAGTTTTCACAATAAAATGAACTATATTTTACAGCTTAATCATAAGTGCAGTAGATAGTTTAAAAAAAAAAAGTCAACAGGTCAAATTGGATAAGTGTGTCCCACTTCACCTAATGGCTCCCCTGGATTCCCTCTTGTATCTTGAATGCACATCATTTGTTTGTGCAGATATTTGTAAGGTACATTTTGAAACGTAGGTAGAATTCTGTTCTACTGACAGGACAGGCAGAGTTTATTAGAAAACTGTCCCTTGGACTTCTGCTGCATGCAAAAGTTGTCACCCCGGTTGCTGATTTTGTGAGGCAAATGCAAGAACAAGTCCTCTAGAGCACAGTTCTGCACATCTTAATGCAATAGAATAACTTTTTTTTGAGTTCAACATCTTGGAAAAAACATTTTAGCCTGGGCCAAAGTTACGGCACTTTTTAGTTGTATTAAGTACAGAAATGGTATATAATAAAGTTTGACCTGGGGTCTTTAAACTTATGCGCAATCATCTAGTTCTATGCAAATGTGCACCAAATTGTTTCCCCTGTTCTCACACCTAGGCCAGAAAGATGTTTGATGGAGAGAAAGCAAGCTTGGAAGCCATCTGGGCTACAAATACAGTTAAAGTCCCAAGACCAGTGAAGACTGTGGATCTGGAAGGAGGTGGAGCGGTGTTAATTATGGAGCACATAGACATGAGATCCCTGAACAGGTAGGTGCTCTGCACTAGCACATGCCCCAAGCTCATAATATTACAAAGAAAAAGTAAATAGTAATTAATTAAAAATATTCAGAGGAAGAGTCAAGGTGTTTACAGGCCTCATTGTTTAAGGCCTTTGTACTTTCCACAGAGATGCCTTAGAAAGTCAAAGGTTTTAATCCTTGCTGAGTAAAATGCTTCACCCCAAGTTGCTCAAGTTATCATTCGCTTGGCTTAATAGCTGCTATGAATCTCTTTGGGCAAAAGCAAGTAAATCGTTTTCTGTATACTGTCCATAAAGGTACTCTGCTCGTTTGGGGGAGCAGCTAGCTGACCTGCACCTACATAATAAAAGACAGAAAGAGAAACAGAACAAGGCTGAGCAGACTGTTGGTAAGAGACTACAATAATGCACTGTTCCATAAATGGCTTGACGGATCAGTGGTAACATTAGAGAACCGTTCTCAAAGTCCAGACTAGAGGGAAACATCACAACACTGTTCTGAAGGAAATAAATGCCCGTCAATAATTAGTCACCGGATCTGAACTGTTGTCTTCACAATCGCATGTTTATGTTGCAACAGTGTAAATTGACCACATTATCATTCGTTATAATTGTGAACTGTAAGTGAAAAGGAAGACAGTTTTAACGCTTAAGTCACTTTCTCTTACTTTCTATACATCACTTTAAAACACTGACTGCGGTTTATAAGCTTTTATATTACAAAATGTCACTCAAGATTCAAGAGTTGTGTCACATGTACAGCAGAACAGGCAATACAGTGAGGTATTCACCAGCCTGATGGCCTGTGAATAGAAATCGTTTGGCAGTCTAATGCTTGTTCATTTGAGCTTGCGCTGATTCGGATCACTTGGGAGCTACCAATTATTGACATCTAGGAAGCAAGACACCAAATCTGCTAAGTTTCTCTCCGTTATTGTAAGCCAAAAATGTACCATTGGAATATTACAGTCGAGAAAATCAAAACTGGATAAATTGGATTTGTGAAGGATTTTAAATGTTAACACTTTATATTCACAGCTTACAAACTACAAGTTCATTGATGCCCATATAAAAGATTTACTGTGTAGAGGTTGAAACTTATGAAGTTCCATCGGCATGACAAGTGATTTTTTTTACTTTATGGCTTCTGTTCCCTCACACCATATTGCTGCCTTTACTTGTAGCATACTATGGTCCACAGACTATCAATGACTGACTCTTGACTAATTGGTGCAGCTCTAATGTTCGGGGTCAGTCACTAGTGGAATCAGAGGACCTGGCAAAACTGTACTAGTCATTTAATACTGGACTTTGAGAACCCAGCAGTAGAGATTTGTAGGTGTTCTAAAACAGTCAGTGAGCTCATTTTCTGGTGTGGGCTGATGAAAAAGTAAGAGGTTTGTGTTTATTTAAAGGGAAAATATCTAGAAAACACCTAGAAAATACTGTTATGTGCAGTACAAGTGGAAGAAATGCTGTTTAATGCAGCAGCATTACCATTTTGCAGGAAAAGTTCAAAGTGACATTCCCGTCATTGACAAGTTTGGGTTCCATACAGCAACATGCTGCGGCTACATCCCTCAGGTAACTGGTGTAATCTAGCCAATACAAGATCAAAAGATAAAACAGTGTCGGGTAAACCCATCTCAGATTACGATCAGTGTTTTCATGCTTCTCTTGCCTTCATCTCTGCAGGTGAATGATTGGCAGCCTGATTGGGTGTCATTTTATACCCAGCAGAGACTTCAGCACCAGCTCAGCTTAGTGGAGCAGTCTTATGGGGACAGAGAAGCCAGAGAATTGTGGGTCCACCTCCAGGTAGTGAAACTACAGTCAATCCATTATTAAGAACAGCAGAAAGTGATTCACATGAGCATACACTACTTTAGCCAATGAAAATCCAGTAACATCAATACTGACAGTTTTCAGTATTAATAACAAGATGAGTGGGGCCAGTTTTGTCTGTTAAACCCTGGATGTACTCACTGTTTTAATGATTCGCTCTTTTCAGGAAGTCATTTGAAAGATTGATGTAGAAATGTATTTGTTTGCCAATATTTTTATTTGAAGTATTTCCATATTTAGCTCTGCCTAGATGTTGCCATTAGATTATATCAGTTACTTATGTTCCCACGCCCTCTGTGGCTCTAGGTCATTTTTAAATGACGAGATAATATGCATTTGACTGTCCACGTACAAGTGTGGAACCAGGGTTAAGATCATGAAAGACAGCATTTGTTTCTGGGTTACTAATGCAGACATTTTAGCAAGTCAATTCGTAAAGTAGCATTATCTGAATGTTCTACTCTTCCAGGTTACAGCAAGACATTTTGAAATACCGGTCAGATCTAAACAGCTGTCTGTCAATGTATAATTTTTTTTAAACAATAATCTACACATGCTGAGATGATCATCATGCACCCTTACTTATTTGAATACTCAGTTAACCTAACAGGCACCGAGATATCCATTAACCACACCTGTCCCGAGATATTAGTGTCTATATATAGCCGAGTAGTTAGATTAGGTGGTGTTGGAGCAGGGAAACTTAAATTATGCATTGTGGTAACCCTCCAGAAATTTGAGAAACTTATGATAGCGTAACCAGATCCCTCCAGCCCTTTCTAATCCTTCAATGCTTTCCTTGATCTGTTCAGCTGAAGATACCACAACTGTTTGCTGGTATAGAGGTGGAGCCAGCGCTGCTTCATGGGGACCTGTGGAGCGGTAACGTGGCAGAGTACGCCGACGGCCCGATCATCTTCGACCCTGCCTCATTTTATGGCCATTCGGAATTTGAGCTGGCCATTGCAGGAATGTTCGGCGGCTTCGGTAAACACTTTTACAACGCCTACCATGAGAAGATCCCAAAGGCCCCAGGGTTTGAAAAGAGGCATCAGCTGTACCAGCTCTTCCACTACCTTAACCACTGGAATCACTTTGGCAGCAGTTACAGGGGTTCCTCCCTACGGATCATGAAAGATCTTTCCAAGTAGATGTGACGTGATTTCCCGTACTGATAGTCAGCTGTGTTGCCATTGTTGCTGGTTGCTCTAATTTCTGAATGCTGAAGATTTTTTTTTTGAATAAATATTTAGCAATTAACATTGTTTTTAACTTTTTTTTTTTTTTTTTTTTAGGCAGATGTCCCTTTTCCCCTTTTATTTTATTAAACAGGAGAGCACTGGTTAGTTTAAAGACATCTTAGTTCATGTACTGATTTGGTCTTTAAGGAATCAGATGCTGTGTTAACATACAATAACATTTACTTTCATGATTTTTGGGGCTGCATGCAAGATCTTGCTCAATAGTTTTGCATAGTCAAGCTGACAATCAACTGCTTTGCTACAAACTTAACTGTACATGGTGTATATTCATAGGTAATTTTTTTATTTTAATTTACATACAGTACTATGCAAAAGTTTTAGGTGTGGAAGCTGATTCCCACTGGGTAAAGGAGGAAGAAAAAAAAAAAAAATCTTTAAAAATAAATAAAATCGGTTGCTCCATTTCTGGCAGCAGTATGTCAAACTTGCACTTGGAATCTCAAACCTTGCCCCATGACAATTATTAAATTTAAAAAAGCCAGTCATTATAACAGTATGTTGCTTATAGTCTCAAAACAAAGTGAATTTATGAAAATAGAAGTCATTACAACAATGGCCGTTAAAACTGAGGGGAAAATTTTTTTTTTTTTATTATTTTAAGATACCAAGTCAATTTTTTCATGCTGCTGCCTCGAAGGAGAAAGTCAGAACACTGACAAAAAAAAAAAAAAAAAAAAAAAAAAAAACATAAACCCCAAATAAATGGTACATTGTCCGTTAAAAGGATGTTAATTGACATTGTTTTTTTTGTTTGTTTTTTTCGTATTTATTCTCAAGTTTTTCCAGACAGGAACACACTACAACAGAGATACAGCCTTTTTAAACAAATTTCATGGCTCCCAAAAACCTTTACACAGTACTGTAAGAAAATCCGTTAAATGAAATAACCTGAAAGAAGATCGAATCTGTCAAAACTTACATTCCATTGATATGCTGGCATTCTGTTAAACGCAGCTGAACTGCTCCTCTCTACAGAACTTAACATAAAAACTAGATGGTTGACCTTGTGCATCAGTATAACTGCATGCGTTAGTAAAGCACCGTTTTTGCACACTGTGGTGAAGTCAAACCGGTCATCGTTCAGAACGCTTGATCTGCTCATGATGGAATGCAGTTGGTCTCTTAACAGACAAGTCTTAACATCAGAGTGGACTTCTGTATGTGTACATAACTAAATAAAGAACTCTGAAATCAGTCTCCATTTGCAGTGGGTTTCTTATGAACCACAGTTCATAGATTTGATGGATTTGTGTGGCATAAAATGTATTGATGGTCCAGTCATGCCAGATGCTTCAAGACAAAATAATGCATAAAGAAATTAAATAATAAGAATTTAATTGAAATATTTGCCACTATTTAATCCCTATGAACATTACATAACCTCCTTGTAGTCACGTGTAGGTTTCCTGGTCATTTTGAACAGTAAACACAATTGGCTATACTACTGCAGAGAAGGCAGCCTCTGGTTCCCATCAACACCACGGTAAAGACGTTTTCCTGCAAAGAGCGATCAGACTAAACCAATCTGAATTACTTTGTTTGCATCTTACATTGTGCAGATATTTTCAAAAACGAATTCCCCTACAGCCATAAATGATGAATATAACAGGTTTTACAGCAAACTGCAGCAGCGACACTGGAGGAGAAAAGCGAAACGCCTTTTCTTCAGCGCCCACTGTCTGAACCCTCCGGCTTCCCGTACGAAAGCAGGGCGAGTGCATCATGCTGGGTCTTATCGTCTGCTTTTATTTAAGATATTAAAAGAATGGAAACGCGTGAAATGTGAAAGATAGACAGCAAACTCCGTGCGAATAAGTGTCCTAGAGAAACTGAGCATCGGCTGCTGTAGTTGACGGAGTTGAGAAACGCGTCACACCCCGTATTATTGTGGAGCAGCAGCTTTAAGGCTGGAGTTTAAGTCCTTCACTTTGTGGAGAATCAGCACCGGCTACACCTGCGGGTCCATCCGACCTTCTTTCAGAGCAGTGAGTCAAACCATCTGTCTGAAAATATGGCAGATAACCGATGAGCTGGGTTATGGGTTAGCTGGTAGCTAACTCCTGAGTCTGCACGGTCACGAGCCTGAAGTCAGTCTCTTATTCTAGTTTTCCGTTCCACCTTAACATCGTGTATCGGCATTGCCTCGTGTGTTAGAGGTTGAGAGTGTAACTGCTCCATTTAAGATGGAACAGGAAAATTCAGCCAAGAAGCTGGTCAGCACAAAACTGACTTCAGCCTGGTCTCCACCTTTGTTTTCTGACAGGTTTTGGTCGCTATACCCCACAAACGTTGGTTGCCGGTGGGTAGCAAAGTGCTTTAAGGCTCTTCTATTAAAGTGTATGTTCCAGTAATGGGACATATCGACGTTTCTACAGCGTTTTTAGAAAATACTTGGCGATTTGAGCTCAGAAATGCAGAGGGGAAACGATTTGCATTAACGAGGTTTGGTCAGTCAGCTACAACAGCTGTAGCATCAGATATTTCCTCAGCAGCAACAACAACAACAACAACAACAACAACATCATCGTTACTGAGAGATATCTAGTTCGAGTATTGAAATGATCCAGTACCAACATGTAGATCTGTAAAACGCTGTGATTCAGCTCCACTCTCTCTGTGGATGAACATAAACCCATCATCTCCAGTAAAGGGATGAGACCATGGTTAAGGGGAAGAGTTCCAGTATAGGCACTTCAGATGAAATGTGATATCCAGTAGCAATTGCATCAACTGAGGGCAACTGCATGCTAAGCTTCACAGTGGTTACAGCATCTCACTGAAATGTAGTTTTGTAGTGGGTGCCATACTATTAAGCCATAGCAATCATCGTACATTGAGCGCGCTTACCTTTTGTTTTCCCAGAGAGCCAATGGCACCAGCAGGCGAGGTAGACGTCAACGGATGTGATGGAGATGAAGGAGAAGCTGATGCCATCGCAAATGCAAGCCTACTGGCCGGGTTCAGTGAAAGCGCAGAGATCAAGGCCCTTCTCGCTAGCCTGCCGGACCTGCATGAGGACAGTGTGAGCAGGGAGACTGGAACAGAGAGGTTCTTGGGTAAGGTGCTTTCTGGATTTATCACAGTGCTCACCAGCCCTCCTCATGGAGATCTGTTCCTTCAGCCTCAGTCTGAAGGAAACACCTGAGCCAGGTAATCAAGGACTGAAGACAATCTGGAGCTGGATCAGGTGTAGTGAATGAGGGTTGGAGCTACTTTCAGGAGTGTGACCTTCAGTCCAGATCTTATTTTCAGAATCAGAATCCTTTATTGATCCCAGAGGGCAATTGCAGTTGTTACAGTTGCATCCATGTATGTAAAAGAATAAACACAAGATAAAGAGAAAAATTGCAATAAGTACATGAGACTAAGTACTTATGAATATAGTAAAGTGGCAGTGACTCTAATAATAAATATGAGTCATCTAGTATAAAACAGTTATAGTACCTCTGAGTTTTTGCACACAATTATTATTATTATGCATATGAACAGTTTGGTATTGAGGTTTGTACAGATGAACCACACTTTGTGAATCACACACTGAGGGAGGAGTTATAGAGTTTGATGGCCACAGGTAAGAATGACCTCCTGGGGCACTCTGTGGTCATTTCAGTAGAATGAGTCTTGCACTGGATGAGCTCCTGTGTCTCATCACCGTGTCATAGAGTGGGTGGGAGCCATTGTCCATAATGGCCTGCAGCTTAGACAGCGTCCTCCTCTGCACTGCAGTCAGTCAACGAGTCCAGCTCCACACCCACAACATCACCAGCCTTGCGGATCAGTTTGTTCAGACTGTTGGCATCTGCCACCCTCAGCCTGCTTCCCCAGCATGCAACAGCATAGAGGATAGCACTTGCCACCACAGACTCATAGAAGATCCTGAGCAAAGTCCGGCAGATGTTGAAGGACCTCAGGCGCTTCAGAAAATAAAGACAACCTTGGCCCTTCCTGTGAGCTCATCAGTGTACTTAGCCCAGTCCAGTTTATTGTCAATATACAGATATTTGTAATCCTCCACAGTGTCCACACTGACCCCCCTGATGGACACAGGGGTCACCGGTACCTTGTCCCTCCTCAGGTCCACCACCAGTTCCTTTGTCTTTGTCACATTGAGCTGCAGGTGGTTCCGCTTGTACCATGCAACAAAGTCCTTCACCGTTTTTGATCAGAGACTTCAACTCATTGTTGTTCAACTCCATGTTGTTTAACTCCTGGATGCACAGATTCATCACAGTATGTCTATATCCCTACTCAAACACTGGGCCTGGGGCCCCCTTGGTTTAGAAAAGTGTTTCTCAACCCAGTTTTCCAGACCCACCGCCAGATGGTCCACACTTTCACTCCAACCTAAAGTACAGTGCAAATATCAGAGACCAAAACAGCCATAAAGTACAAGTTATTCATTTTTCAGGAGATATTTCTGAGAAGATATGAGATGATCCACTAGCACGTGTGTCAAGCTCCAGTCCTTGCAGTCCAAAGCACTGCAGACTTCAGCACACTGCCTCATTAAACACACCAAATTCAGCTCATCAGTTAATTAGCGAGGCCTTCACAAACTTAATTCATGGCATCAGAGGAGGATAAATGCTAATCTCTGCAGCACTGTGGCCCGGAAGGTCTGCTGTTTGACATGCCTGCACTAGCACAAGAACAGGAAAGTCAAAGTGACATAATAAATAAAACAGTTTCTAAAACTGGAATTTAAAAAAATTGAAAGCAAGCGATCCCTGCTCTTTCTGTCGTCTAGCACACCTGATTCAAGTAGTTAACAATTAGCTATTTACTATTTATGGGGCAGTTGTGGGCTGGAGGTTAGGGAACTGGCCCTGTAACTGGAAGGTTGCCGGTTCGATCCCCAGAGCTGACAGCACATGACTGAGGTGTCCTTGAGCAAGACACCTAACCCCCCAATTGCTCCCTGAGCGCCGTGGATAGGGCTGCTCACTGCCCCCTAGAGTGTGTATTCATTAGTGTGTATGTGGTGTTTCACATCACGAATGGGTTAAATGCGGAGGTGGAATTTCCCCGGTTGTGGGTTTAAAAAAGTATCACTTAACTTAACTACTCATGCGTTGGTTCAGGTGTGTTGAGCATGGGGTCATCAGGTCTGGGGTCTGGGGTCCGGGATCCCTGATATAGAAACAATGTAGCTGTCAAGAAGCTATTATGGAGAACAGGAACTAGAGCTAAAAGAAGAACATTTGCAAATCAAACAGAATCTGCTGGTGTTTTCAGAGCAATAGATTGGCTGCCCCAGAGTCCACACCTCAACATCACTGAATGTTTTTGGGGTGACTTGGATTGTGAGAAGCAGAACATGCAAACGGCGTTGAAGACTGATGTTTGGAGGTGTGGAAAAACATCCCTGCAGGTTGTGCAGCTTCTGTGTCGTTTTCTGTTGCATACATTTCTGCTTTTTCCCCTGATGCTGATAAATGAATAATGTGTACTTAATGTCCACTGTGACTGTAAGTTAAATAAATGAAGGATGGTCTCTGACTTTTGCTCAGTACTGTAGCTGCCAACATTCCTGAATGCTCAGTTAAGAACCCTGTGGCAAAAATATGGACCATTCCAAGGACTTTGATAGAGCAATTGGTGTGGAGAGTACTTATTAATAAGTGAAGAGGCTCCAAACTATGTCTATGATTTAAAATTTGGTTTAAGTTTGCTAAGTGAAAACTATTTATGCTTCGCTGCAGTTATAATGGACCGTTATCAGGAGCAGCCGCATCTTCTGGACTCTCACCTAGGTAAGGAGCTCTTGCTCATCGAACCCAAATGTGGTATGTTAGTGGTATGTCATGCTCTATGAAGCCATGCAGATAATTCTGATGTTTTTCTCAGAATGGATGCTGAACATGCTGTTGAAACTCATCCGGGATGAGAAATCTCCCCCTCTGCTTGTTCATTTAGGCTTTAAATTTCTCTACATCATCTCAAAGGCAAGATTATTTTTAATATCACTGAGCTACATTTAAGCACTCTTATGTTTTATGCATATATTACAGGTTTCTAACCTTCCTTGTGTGTTTTTTTCCAGGTGAGAGGCTACAAGACCTTCATGCAGCTTTTCCCACATGAGGTGGCTGATATGCAGCCAGTTCTGGATCTGTTGTGCAGGCAGGATCCAAAGGACACAGAGGTGAGGTACCACTAAGGCTTGTCCAGATAATTTAACTATTTGAGTTTGTTACGTTAGTTTTTGTTCTTGTATTTAATATATATATATATATATATATATATATATATATATATATATATATATAATACTTCTATTTTAGAGAGGAGAATGAATGTTATTATAACGGAAGAGTTAAAAAAATAAATGCATTGTAAATGCACCTTCAATTCATGCCAGGCATCAACTCTCCATAGAATGTGTTAAAATGTATGGGAGCAACAAACAAGCTTGATGAATTATCTCCCAATTTGTAAGGATTTTGATATTTATCCAAGTACCACCATACGTCCACTCTGTGCTGCCTCACACTCAGGTGGGACTGTCAGCTCTTTTTCTGTTTTTTTTTTCCTGATCACATAGTTTCACAGCACGTTTAAAACTTGACGGCACAAACAGCATTTTTACTGCTGTATGTGAGAAGAGTCATCTCCAGCATTAGTAAAGTGTAGGAGCTGCTCTGCGGCAACACAAATCACATTTTAGGAAATTATTATTTTAAATGTAGTAACACTATAAAAAGTGGGAGTGGCCCCATACCATGAAATGGCATACCCTGGATTTTAAACTTTACACTGGTAACAGTCTGGGTAGTGCTTTACTTCTTTGCCCCAGAAAATGCAACATCAATTATTTCTGTAAGCAGTCTGAAAGGTTGACTCGTCAGACCACAATACACTTTTTTAAATTGCATCAGTCTGTTTCAGATGAAATCAAGCCCAGAGAAGTCGGTGGCGGTTCTCGACGTTGTTGATATGTAGTTCAAATCAAATCAAATTTATTTGTATAGCGCTTTTTACAACGGATGTTGTCACAAAGCAGCTTTACAGAATTTCAGAAAAGAAAGTTTCAACAGGACTGTAAGAATGGTTGGTTAGTGTAGTGGTTAACACCTTTGCCTTCTACGCTGTAGACTGGGGTTCAATCCCCCACCAGGGCAAGCACCCTACGCTATACCAATAAGGGTCCTTGGGCAAGACTCCTAACACCGCCTTAGCCTACCTATGTATAATGATCAAATTGTAAGTTGCTCTGGATAAGAGCATCAGCCAAATGCCATAAATGTAAATGTACAGAACCCCCCCGGTGGGCAAGCCAGTTCATGCTGTGCACATTACATTCCTAAATTACATTTGTGAATACAGTGAAAAACAGTGTTTACTGACAGGGGTTTGTCAAATTATTACTGATCCCATGTGGTGATATCCATCATAGAAGCATGGCGGTTTTTAATGTAGTGCTGTCTGAGGGATCGAAAGTCACTGGCATTCAGTTTTTTTGGTCTGAGGTTTGAAAAAGTGAGGTTTTTGGCCTTACTTTTTATGCACAGAGATTTTTCATTTTTCTTTTGCTGATATTATGCACTTTTAGAGGATAAAATACCTAAAATCTTTGCAAATGCTCATTGAGAGTGATTGTCCTTAAATGTCTGATCTATTTGCTGATGCATTTTTTTTTTGTATAGTGGTGAGCCTCGACCCATCCTTACTCATCAAGGACTCAAGCTTTGCTGGATGTTCATTTTACATCCAAGCATGATTACATCACCTCTTTTAAGGTGTTTTCTGAACAAGTTCTGAACATGTTTTCTAACACAAATCTTGTGCAAATGATGTAGAATAAAACATTGAAATGGTGACAAACACTTCGCATGTTGTTTTTGAGTTATTTTGAGAACAAGTTTTCAAGTACTTATTTGTTAATGCCAGTGATTATTGGAAACCTGTCAATAGCTTTTAGAGATTTTAGAGTTCTAGGCGCCATTGTTACAGTCAGAGAGCAAGGCCCTTCTGACCAGCCTAAGGACAACCACAAGAGAGAGGTCCACAAGTACCCTCGTACATTTTGGTTCTATTCTTGTTCAAATTATTCTTGTTCAGGTTTAAACGTTTTCAGAGGCCTGTGTTGCATGGCTGAAGTAAAATTAACTAACCCTGATTTCTGGGCAGACATTGCAATAAATTAAATATTGTTAGTTACTTATCCTTTTGATCTTTCATTCAGAACATTAGCAAAAATCTAACCTTTGTTGAAGATGTAATGATTAAAAGCATTACAGACTGAGAGCTGTTGTCTTTGTAAAGGGAGGATGCAAGTATTAAATTCAGGGTTGCCAATAACTGACGCACATAAATTTAAGAAAAATGTAGTTAATTTTTATATTTATTGCTTTTTCCAATGATTGTACTTCAAATAAATATTAGATTTTTGCTGTTTGCTGTTCAATGTTTTGCATTGAAGATCAAAAGAAAAAGCAATAAAGAATGTTTAAAATAAAGAAGCCTCTTTTGCTTATCCATCGTATTTGTGAAAGGTTATATTTGTGGAGGGCACTGTTTATACAAGTTTGTTTTCCTTTGCTTCTCTTTTCACAGACATGGGAGACTCGTTACATGCTTCTCCTGTGGCTCTCCATGACCTGCCTCATTCCGTTTGACCTCTCTCGTCTGGACGGCCATCTGAACTCTGAACCTGGACTAAATAGAGAACCTATCATGGACCGTATCCTGGCTGTGGCCAAGGTAATGATTTGTGTTGGTGGCTGAGTTGTTTCTGCTCCAAAACTTGGTGAAAAATTAAGTTTTGCCTTTACTGACCTTTTGAGGGCTTGTTTCCAAAGCAGTTATTAGGCCTTCCCATTGACATAAATCCAGTATGAATAGTTCTTTAGTTCTTTAGTCGCATGGACAGTCCTGAACGTCTTTGTGTGTTCCTCCTGCAACCGATGCTATTTATTATTTTAACTTTAGTGTTTATTTTAAGTGTACAGAACATCTACGGTACAGTTAGTTACAGTAGAGAGGCACTCCTGGAGATCGGTAAAGTTCATCATGAACTTACCTTTAGCCTCTCAGACTTCAACTTTCTCTTACGCTCACACTCCACCCTACCAGCCGGCAAGGCCCAGCAGCACCGACCTCGGGTGTGTGGTGCAGCCGAGGAACAGAGCAGCCAATGCGGAAGCGGGGCAAGAGAGGTGGGCTACATGCTAGGCTAAAGGCTAGGGCTACACGACCACCGCTACCTAGCCTGCTGCTGATGGTGAAGTGCAGAGCCTTTTATCTATATAGCCTAGAGAGTTCAGCTCTGTGCACGTTCTGGCTACTTACATCCCGCCACGCGTGAACTCTGCCACGGCACTAGGGCTGCTGCATGACGCCATCAGTAAATAAGAGACCACGCACCTGGACGCCGTGCTCATTGTGGCCAGCGACTTCAACCACTGCAACCTGAGGACTGTACTCCCCAAGTTTCATCAGCACGTGGGCTTTCCAACGAGGGAGAGTAACATACTCGACCAAGTTTACAGCAACGTGAGGGGGGCTACAGGGCTGTGCCTCGGCCACACTTCGGGCAATCTGACCACATCTCCGTGTTCCTCTACCAAGCATACAGACAACTCCTCCAGCAAGCACTTCCAGTGAGTAAGACCATCAAAGTGTGGAATGAAGAAACTGACTAATGCTTCAGGACTGCTTTGACAGTACAGACTGGGATGTGTTCAGAACTGCTGCTGTGAGAGAGGACTGTACTGTTGGTCTAGAGGTCTATGCTTCTGGGGTAATGGGCTACATCAGCAGTTGCATTGAAAGCATTGTCCCTACAAGGCGCTGCAGAAAATACCCCAACCAGAAACCCTGGATAAACAGTGAAGTTCGGTCCATGCTACGTGCCCGCCATGCTGCATTTCTCTCAGGCAACACGAAGATTACAAAAGGTCCAGATATGACCTGCGTAGATCTATCAGAGAGGCCAAGAGACAGTATAGGCTGAAACTGGTGGGCTACTACACAACCACGGACTCCCGATGCATGTGGCAAGGACTACAGCACGTCACCCACTACCAACAGACGAGCAGGCCGGTCACAAACAGCCACACCACACTACCTGATGAGCTAAATGAGTTTTATGCTCGCTTCGAGGTCCTCAACCCTGGCCGACCGAGAGACACTATGGCCACACGAAACACATCACTCACTGTGACATCAGTGGATGTGTGCAGGACCTTGAAGAGAATAAACCCACGGAGAGCAGCCGGCCCAGACAACATCCCTGGGTGTGCTCTCAGAGTTTGCTCATCAGAACTGGCCGATGTGTTTGTGGACATATTCAATCTGTCCCTCGCACAAGCTTTTGTGCCATCCTGCTTCAAGTCAACCACCATCGTACCCCTCCCAAAAAAAAGCATTGTGACCTGCCTAAATGACTATCGCCCTGTTGCACTCACCCCAATCGTGATGAAGTGCTTCGAGAGAATAGTCATGATTCACATCCAAAAGACCATTCCAAACACTGTAGACCCTCTTCAGTTTGCATACCGACGGAACAGGTCCACAGACGACGCAGTGAACACTGCCCTTCACACAGCCCTCACACACCTGGAGGGCAAGGACACGTATGTCAGAATGCCCTACATTGACTACAGCGCAGCATTTAACACGGTCATCCCACACAAACTCTCAGAAAAGCTCCTCACCCTTGGACTGACACTAGCCCTCTGTAACCGGGTGCTGAACTTTCTATCAGATAGACCCCCAGTCAGTCAGAGTCGGCAGCCGCACATCCAGCACAAGAACAGTCAGCACAGGGGTCCCCCAGGGCTGTGTGCTGAGCCCCCTTCTGTACACACTCTTCACGTATGACTGCGTGGCCTCCCAGAACAACACCAGCATCATCAAGTTCGCTGATGATACTACAGTCATTGGACTGATCACTGGTGGGGACGAGACAGTGTACAGGAAGGAGGTGGCTGAGCTAGTGGCTTGGTGTCATAACAACAATCTTTCCTTGAATGCAGAAAAGACCAAGGAAATGATTGTTGATCCAAGGAGGAAGCAGGAGCTACACACACCCCTGTACATAGGTGAGACTGAGGTGGAGATGGTGAAAACCTTCAAATTCCTCGGCATCCACATCAGTGAGGATCTCACCTGGTCTCACAAAACACACCTCATCATCAGGAAGTCCCAGCAGCGACTGTACTTTCTTAGAAGATTGAGGAAATTTGGCATGCCAGCCAAAATTCTCAGCGCCTTCTACAGGAGCACGATCGAGAGTGTTCTTACCAGCTCCATCACGGTCTGGTATGGAGTCTGCACTTCTCAGGACAGAAAGGCTCTCCAGCGTGTGATGAAAAATGCCCAGTCCATCTCAGGAGCAGCCTTCCCCTCACTACAGGACATTTATCACACCAGGGTCATCAGTAGGGCCCAAAACATCATCAGGGACACGCCCCCAGCGAGGACTCTTCACACTCCTACCTTCAGGTAGACGCTAGAGGAGTGTGAAGTCCAGGACTACAAGACTGACCAATAGTTTCTTTCCACAAGCCATCAGGCTGGTGAACACCTCACTAACTACCTCTTCCCCCCTCCCATTCTGAACTGGTTTAAGCTTGCACTCAACAACTGCACCTTACCTACACTGTACTGCTGCTGTTAGAACAATACTGTTAACATCTATTACTTGCATAGAACAATATTGGTTACCTTTTACATCTGTTTACATCTGTTACTTGATGCACTTTATGAACAGCTGCTCTACTTATTTGCACATACACACGTGTAACTTTAATTTTATTTCAACTTTACATACACTGTACATTTTTTACTTTTTACTACTGTTTTTAGAGTTATTCTTCTTTTTTAATTCTCTTAAGATTATATTCGGTAAATGGAGGAACAGCAAAGTAAGAATTTCATTGTACAGTGCAACTGCCTGTTCTGCTGTGCACATGACAATGAAACTCTTGAATCTTGGATCTATAGTGTGTGTGTGTGTGTGTGTATATTATATATATATATATATATATATATATATATATATATATATATATATATATATATATATATATATATATACAGTGCCCTCCATAATTATTGGCACCCCTGGTTAAGATGTGTTCTTTAGCTTCTAATAAATTGAGGGTTTTTTTAAATAATATAGGACCACGATGGAAAAAAGAGCAAAATCCAACCTTTATCTCAAGTGCATTTATTCAGTAGGAAAAAAATCCCACATTAAGAAATAATTGTTTAACATCAAATAATGTGTGCCACAATTATTAGCACCCCTGATGTTAATACTTTGTACAACCCCCCTTTGCCAACAAAACAGCACCTAATCTTCTCCTATAATGTTTCACAAGATGGGAGAACACAGAAAGAGGTATCTTCGACCATTCCTCTTTGCACAATCTCTCTAAATCATCCAGCGACCTGGGTCCTCTCCTCTGCACTCTCCTCTTCAGCTCACCCCACAGGTTTTCAATGGGGTTAAGGTCTGGGGACTGAGATGGCCATGGGAGGAGCTTGATTCTGTGTGTGGTCAACCATTTCTGTGTAGATCTTGCCATATGTTTAGGGTCATTATCTTGCTGAAAGACCCAGTGACGACCCATCTTCAGCTTTCGGGCAGAAGCCACCAGATTTTGTTTTAAAATGTCCTGGTATTTCAAAGCATTCATGATGCCATGCACCCTAACAAGGTTCCCTGGGCCTTTGGAAGAAAAGCAGGCCCACAGCATCACTGATCCTCCCCCGTATTTCACAGTGGGCATGAGGTGCTTTTCTGCATACTCAGCTCTTGTGTTACGCCAGACCCACTTACAGCATTTGTTGCCAAAAAGCTCTATCTTTGTTTCATCTGACCAAAGCACACGGTCCCAGTTGAAGTCCCAGTACTGCTTAGCAAACTCCAAACGTTTACGTTTATGATTGTGAGTGAGAAAAGGTTTTTTCCGTGCATGCCTCCCAAACAGCTTGTTGGCGTGTAGATAGCGTCTGATGGTTGTTTTGGAGACTTCGTGACCCCAAGATGCTACCATTTGTTGCAGTTCCGTAACAGTGAGCTTTGGAGAACTTTTTATTTCTCTTATCATCCTCCTCACTGTGCGTGGTGGCAAAATAAACTTGCGTCCTCGTCCAGACTTGTTTACCACTGTTCCAGTTGTTTTAAACTTCTTAATAATTCCTCTGACAGTAGATACGGACAGGTGTAGGTGAGTGGCTATTTTCTTGTAGCCATTGCCTGACCTGTGAAGGTCAACACACATCTGCCTTACTTGAATGCTATGTTCCTTTGTCTTTCCCATGTTGAAGAGAAATGGCCTCTGTGTCACGTCATAATTATACCCCAGGGAAACAGGAAGTTGTGAATTGCTAATTAAATGTTCCTACATACTTTGATTAACTTCGTAAACTACTGTAGAAGTGACAGAAATTCTTTAATTACATTTATTTCCTAAGAATTGTTAGGGGTGCCAATAATTGTGGAACAGGTGATTTTATGAAGAAAAATTATTTCTTAGTCAGGGATTTTATTTTCCCCCTAAAACTCTACTTGAGTTAAAGGTTACATTTTTCTACAATTTTCAGTGTGACAGTATGTTTCCACAATAAAAACTGAATTTATTTTAAGGCTTTTGACACATCTTAACCAGGGGTGCCAATAATTATGGAGGGCACTGTATATATATATATATATATATATATATATATATATATATATATATATATATATATATATATATATATATATAATGAATGAATAAATCTCTTCAAGAACCAAAAGATTTTTACTCCATCACAGCACTTAAGGATAGAGCAAAAATGTGGATGGTCTGGGGGTCCCTGAAGACCAGTTAGAGAACCACTGCCTTATATTGTTTTTATGCTACATTCATTCCAAGAGTATTTTCTGAATTAATGAGACACTTTTTAATGCACGTTTTGTTTCTGATCAGCAGTCATGTTCTTTGTGCATGTTCTTTTCAGACTTATCTTCGAGTCAGTGACAAATCGAGGGATGCCGCATCAGTACTTGTCTCAAAGTAAGCTGACGATTCCCATCCATTGTAGTTTATGTAACATTATACATTCCTCAGTGGTAATGAAAATATTTCTGTATGGACAGTTGCCTGTGTGTCTTCCGTGTGAATGACTGCTTTTCCCAGTGCAGTAGCTGTAGGTGTTCTGTAGATATCATTTGAGTTCCTGACCAGCAGAGACCAGGCTGTTACCTATCTATTCACCTACTCCCTTTGAATGTTACCTTTGGCCTTTCATTATGTCACATGTGACATAGTTAATACACAAGGCAACTGGACAGTATACTTGAGCGAGTGTTCTGTGATGTCACATTATCTACTTTTTTGATCTGTTAACCAGCATTGCGCTGTAGTAACACTGTGCATAACACTAAACTGAACTGAACTGAATGAGCTGTTTTACTTGGCCTTGCAGGTTTGTGACCCGGCCAGATGTGAAGCAGAAGCGGCTAGGTGATTTCCTTGACTGGACCCTCACGACAATATCTCAGGCCAGTGACCTGACCATGGAGGGAACTGTGACCCTGGATGGAGCTTTACAGTCTCTAGTAAACCTCTACTGAACCTCAACTTCTTCATGTAGTCAGCCTGTGTAGCTCTGCTCTCTTTTCATCTGCTCTGCTGTTTTTGTCTTTCTTTGTGTCTCCTGATACTTTACAGCTCACAGTTACTATCGTCAGAAGATTGAGAAGCTTGTGTGGAAACCGTTCATTCATTTAAAACAATAGTTTGGACAAAAGTCTGTCTCAGCAGGCCCAGTATCAGCAACGTTAAAGCCTGAATTTTCTCAGGCATTTTTAATAGATAACTGTGTCAGAAATCACATAAGCAAGTATAAAAATCTGAAATTGCTTAACTTTACGCGGTTTGAAGCAAATGTGTGATGATTTAGGCAAACCGTTCCAGTTGGTGTGCTTTAAACTTCTGTTACTCGTTGGCTACTTTAGCCTCGTAGCTCCAGTGCAACACCAAGCAGAATTCCGAGCACCATGTCTTGGCTGATGGTAGAAAAAATGTTTAAATTTGATTTTTGGAGGAGGTGTTGCTTTAAGGTGGAAATGCAATTTTCCGTAAATTCTTTAGAGAATTTTTAGTCAGAGATCATTAATGCTAAGCCTAAAAAAAGGACCTGATAAACACACACTTAAGAGAGCATGCATAAACTGAAGTCTGTCTTCTTAAAGAGGAATTCCACCGTTTTTTTCAGACTTTTTGCATAATTAGATGGTTAAAATGTAAAAAATCATTCATAGTGATTTGATGTGAAATGCTCTGTTCTAGAGAAACTAACGAGGTGAGAACTGTTCACAGTAATGCCTCTACAATTATTACCCAGAATGGTTATAAATATGCTGCCTGATGCCCGAGATGTCATTTCACAATGGATTTGAGATAAACATTTCGCCTAAACCATGTTTTTGTCCATTAATAGCGGAGAGGTACATATAGGGCAATGAAGAAGAAGCTAAAGAAGGCTTATTTGTTCAGATTTACAGCTGTTTTACAAATGTCAACATTCTAAGTAAAAACTCAGAAGAAACATGTAGGTTCACTGGTCATTTTGGATAATGAGTGTATATTGGCTAGGCACATCTCCTTGTATCTGCACTCTTTGTCAATTTTATCAGCTCCACTTAATATATAGGTACACTTTACTGCAATTGTAGAACTGTAGTCACTCTTATTTCTGTGCATACTTTGTTAGCCCTGTTGGTTGGTGGACTGTTCACAATCCAGCAGTGACACTGAGGTGTTTAAAAACTCCAGCAACACTGCTGTGTCTGATCCACTCAGACCAGCACAACACACACTGACATACCACCACTACAACAGTGTCACTGCAGTGCTGAGAATGATCCTGCTCTGTGGTGGTCCTGTGAGGGTCCTAACCATTGATGAACAGGGTAAAAAGGTGCTAACAAACTGTAGTAAGAAACAGATGGAGTGCCGTCTGTAATTGTAGAACCACAAAGGGCACCTATATGGTAAATGGAGCTAAAAATAGAGGTGGACTTATTGAAGTGGCTGGATGGTGCATATTCACTCTATTTGTGTTGTAGCCATCACAACCTCCTGATTCCTGCCACCGCCATTGTAAAGAAATTGTGAAGACCTTTTAATATCAAAACATCACATCGTTTAAAGTGATTGATAAAGTTGCTCCCTGATATTTGTCCAGCAGGGGGTGCTGGTTAGCCACTGTTCTGACAAATTATGATCTCCGCTAATAAGACCTCCTAGGTCTTCAGTGCTGTTAAAAATGCATTGGCCTATTGAAACTTATCTTATCCTATGCTCTGTAAAAGGGCACTTTGCAAAGATTTATATGATGTAATCTGTAGGAATTCTGTGTGTGCACATGTATTTACGTGCAGGTGCTTTTCTAGTGGTGATTGAGGTGTTTACCTTTGAGCTATAATTACTAGAAAGGCTCTGGCAGGTGTTCTTCCACCTGTTGCTCAAGCACATGAAACCTGCATCTGTTATAAAAGCAGCGAGAAAAGGTTACTCCCCTCATGTTGTTACAGCTGGGCAGTATGATCATTTTTATTGTGATGAATTGTATCACAGTAAGTCACAGTATACCCTACATTGTGTACCGTGGATATCATTAGTGCTTAAAGAACTGATCAATAGCATTTTGATTAAAAAGAGAGCACAATTAGTCCTGTTTTATTAGTGCAGTACAGTGTGTGAAATGTTAGATACAAATTATTGGTTTCATATTGTTGTTATCATCATTATTTTTAATGTGGCACCACTTTGTGTGTTCCAATTTTCAAATCAGTCAGATTTCAGGAAAGATAAATATTGTGATGTGTTGGGGAAAATATTTTGACATTATGAAGTACCCACATCTACCATTAGCTTCCCCTCATGCTGTTTGTATGGGTTTGTCTTTTTACACAGCGTTAGTCATATGATAAATGAAGCTGATTGCCTTAGTCATTGCGATTATGAGAGTTTTTGCTCTTGGCTCTCAAACTTGTCATGCATGTTTCAGAGAGTAGGGTGAGCAGTGTTGCTGCTTAGTGTTAACTGTGATGCATCTCTACTGCCTCAGGCTTTCAAAACTGGCTCAGTGTGTCTGGAACGCCTGGGGAGACAAAACCGCCATCAGAGTTTTGCATGTTGTTAAATGTCACCAGGCTATGGCTTTGGCAAGCAAAGACAAGTAATGCATTCTCTAAAGGTTGCTAATTACAAGGGGCTGCTGCTGGCTGTAGATGTAACTGTTTAATCCAGTTAGAACAAATTTTGCTGGTGTTTAGAACATTTTTGTTTCTCCACCCACTTAAAAAAAAAAACTTGATCAGATTGGTTTGCTCAGACAAGCTACTGGTAAACCCTTTCCGAATAGCTTCAGTCAAATCAGTATGTAAACAAAAGGAAAAGATCAGTTACATTACTGCCTGGTTTAGTAGAATCATTGGTGTGGAATGAGCCCTCCATCTTGAAGGGCATTGGTAAATGGTTTTCTAGTGAATCACAGGTCATTGAGAAACTTGACGAGAGCAGATGCATCCAGACAAGTGCGTGTAGATCGATGATGAGCAGGGCCAGCTGGCCTTGATTTTAGATCAAGAAAGGAAGCGGAACAGACAGAAGTGACTTTAAAAGGAGGATTCATTACTCAGAATGTTTCTTACTAAATGTTTGAGTTAAAACAATAAAAAACTGAAACGCTGACCCTTGTTAGTAAAGTTCCGAGAAAGCTGCTTTGTGGGAAACTAGGTCAGTCTGTTATCACCTGTCTGTAGTTCATTGGTGGAAAACAGGTAGGCATTCAAAAACAGTTAAAGCTCTTTAAGCTTAGGTAGGACTGTGTGCTTTCTGATATGGAAGCTACCTTCAAATAAACCTTCTTTATTTACCAGGCCCAGCTCTTCAAGCATGGCAAGCGAGAGGACTTCCTGCAGTATGGTGTGTATCACTTATACCTGCCCAGCCCTGCTCTGGTTTAAGAAACCAATTGTTTGCTCATCTTGATGTGAGCCTCTTGCCTTTCTGTGGCAGCTCCCACTGTGCTTCAGTGCCTGGACCAGAAGAAGATAGCGGAAAGCAGCCTGGCCATGCTGAGGAAACTAGGAGTGAAGGTGGTGCAGAGACTAGGTCTAACCTTTCTTAAACCCCGCCTGGCTAAGTGGAGGTGAGAGGTGTATATGGGAATCATTATAAAATGTATTTTGTGTGTGACAAGCAATTAATTGAGTTAATATAAGTCTCATACAGTTTGATTCAAGTGAGGCAAAGCAGAATAACGACACAGGTAAACAAAGAGTATGCTGGTAAATCCAAATCTCAGAAAGACTTGAAATCAACCTCTGCCCTTTTCTTGCATTGCAGCACATTCTGTTCTGTGCTAGGCTTAAGTCGATTAACAATAGGATTAGGCATCACTGATGGATTGCACCTTTCATGCTGGCCATCACAGTGGGTGACTGAAATGTCAGAAAAGGCACCACCTGTAGCTTTAAGATGGTCAAAAATAAACAATATTTGTCTCATTTTGCTTTTTATAACTGCGCAAGGGGGCAGTCGTGGGCTGGAGGTTAGGGATTTGGCCCTGTGACCGGAAGGTTGCCGGTTCGATCCTCAGGGCCGACAGTCCATGACTGAGGTGTCCTTGAGCAAGACACCTAACCCCCAACTGCTCCCTGGGCGCCGTGGATAGGGCTGCCCACCGCTCCAGGCAAGTGTGCTCACTGCCCCCTAGTGTGTGTGTTCACTAGTGTGTATGTGGTGTTTCACATCACGGATGGGTTAAATGCGGAGGTGGAATTTCCCCGGTTGTGGGATCCAAAAAAAAAAGTTTACTTGTACACTTGAAGGATTTTGATGTGGTAGGATTGAATTGGTTAAACTAATAAAAATTTAGTAAAGCCCAGCCAAATATCATAATAATAAATGGCTTCAGTAAATGTAGTCTGTTGAAATTAACAGTCAGCTTTAAGCCATTTTATTATTTTGTTGTTTATAGTAAAAGCAAAAGTTATTAAACATACAGCAAGAATTACCAAACCACACCAAGAGCTACCAAACCACACCAAGAACAAAGTTGCCCTGCAAGTTTCTGACCAGTTTCCAGTTTCTCTTGTTCAACCACACTTCTCTGTGGCTTCTACTTGCCATGCTGAAACAGGTTATTGAAGGAAAGCGACAAGAATATCAGTTGAGAGGCTCATCAGCCTGTAGTTTAGGGCAAGTTCTCCTTTTCTAATCTCACTTGTTAGGGTTTGTAGCAGTGTGATGAAAACGTGCTCTGACAGTATGCATTTGGCACAGACACACAGATATTGTGATATAGGCTCTTTTCCAACTGTAGTTGTGGATCTGCAGTATGAAATTATGGATGGTGGGTGGTCTTCTCAGAAGGCTTGGGAAATGCCAGATGCTCAACAAAAAGAGTTTGTTAACAAATTAGCTTTTGCCGTCCAGGTACCAGAGAGGAAGCCGCTCTCTGGCTGTGAACCTTGCGCAGTCCACAGCTGCAGGAAAAGTGTTGGATGCAAAACCTGAGCTGGAGTCTGGAAGCCGAGAGGAGGATTACGACATACCTGAGGAGGTGGAAAACGTCATTGGTAAGTGCTCATCTGTCCTCGCACACCATTTCCTCCATAGTGTTGATCAATGAAGTTATTTCAAGCAAAAATCCTATGATGGCCAGCACGATATATGTTATTCTAACAGGCCACTGTGGGCTTTAATTCATTGAAAGCTTTTTTGGCTGCTGTATTTCTTGTAGTTGTATTGCCATAATGACTCTGCTATATGCCAATGTTTTTTTTGTAGAACAACTGCTGGGGGGATTGAAAGACAAGGAGACAATAGTGCGCTGGTCTGCAGCTAAAGGGTAAGTATGTTTATGAGTGTTTTGTGAGTGTTTTAAACCTTAACTAAGCATAGTGCACTGTCTTGCATTAGGTATTGGGGTGTAGTTCTCCAGGACTATATGGCCAAATGTATGTGGACACCCCTACTAATAATTGAGTCCAGGTGTGTACTGAGTAAAACATATAGCCGTGCATTAATAGATGAACATCGACAGTAAAATGGGTCATAGTGAAGAGCTCTGTGACTTCAGACGTGGCACTTTAATAGGATGCCGCCTTTGCCACACGTCATTTTGTGATTTCTTTTTTTTTTTTTTTTTTTTTGCCCTACTTGATCTGTCAAATGTAATGTGTCATTATTGTGAAATGAAAGCAATTAGGAGCAACAAAAGCTCAGCTATAAAGTAATTGACCACGAGACCACAGAAAGTGCTGGATCACGTAGTGCATAAAAAATGACCTATCCTCTGTTACATCATTTGGTGCAGAGTTTTTGACGGCCTTTGGAAGTAACATCAGTGCAAGAACTGGGTGTCAGGAGCTTCATGAGTTGGGTTTTCATGGCCAAGCAGATGCACACAAGCATAAGATCATTATGGAGTGGTGTAAACTTGGGAGCAGTGGAAATATGTTCTCTGCCGTGTTGAATCAGGATTCACTGGCATCATCTGGCAGTCTGATTGACTGATAATGATCTGATAATGTCTGATAATGATCTGGGGTGGTTTTAGAGGGTTCAGCCTAGGCCCCTTATTTGCAGTGAGAGGTAATATCACATTCAAAGATTCAAAGACATTTCATTATATGTTTCAAATGTTGTGGCAACAGTTTGAGGACGGCCTTTTCATTTTCCACCATGACTGTGCCTCTGTGTACAAAGAGGTCCATAAAGATGATTTGATGAGTTTGGTGTGGAGGAACTCCAGTGGTCAGAACAGAACCCTGACCCCATTAAACAACTCTGAGATGAACTGGAATGTCAGTTGTGAGCCAGACCTTCTTGTTCAACATCAGTGCCTGACCCCACAAATGCGCTTTTGACATGGAGGCTGTAATAGCTTCAGTAAGAGGGCCAACTCAATATTAATTACCATGGTTTTGGAATGAGATGTCCAACGAGCTCATATAAGTGTGCAGGTCATATTTTTGGCCATATTGTGTGTTAGGTCCAGAAATTTACAGTTGTATATTTTGGCTCCTACGATATATACAATTATTTTTCATTATCTTTTCTTAACCACGCATAGTATTGGGAGAGTGACTGGAAGGCTGCCCAAGGAGTTGGCAGATGAGGTTGTTGGCTCAGTCTTGGACTGTTTCAGGTAAGCTTCATCATAAATAGGAATGAATCAGTGTGTTTCATGGGCACCATGCAGTTTTCTGATGTTCAAGAAACATAGTGCAATGTATTTGTACCTGGAGTTAGATGTTTATTAATGTTTTTGTTAACTTGTCTTGCATGTCATAGATGAGTCAGTCAGCCACAAGCAAGGCTGACCCATGAATCAGTAGGATCAGATTTTTCTCTAATGAATGCTGTTGTGGAAGGTCATGTTTGATTAGCTTCCTTACTCTTGAGCTGCTTCAGCTTTCAGGAGACCGACAATGCATGGCATGGGGGCTGCCTTGCCCTTGCAGAACTGGGCCGCAGAGGATTGCTGCTTCCTTCACGACTGTCGGATGGTGGGTCTTACTCTGTCTATGATAAATTAAACACCTAACTTGAGCTTGTTAAAATTATTTCAATTTACTCTAATATTTTTACCTATATATCAGCCTATTACTTGCATCACCTAATTTATGGTATAAAATTGTGTAAAAAACTATGTATGTATTAATGTTTCTTAGGGTCCCATGTATTAATATTTCTATGAAAAATTCATCTCAGTTTTTAAAGAAAACATTTTTGTCTTGGAAAGCACACAAAAATATTGTACATGGACTAGATTTTACGAACATTTTATTTATTTACTACAGTTTTGAGAAGAGTGAAGTGTTTACATCATTTAGACTGCTTGAGCATACATTATAAAAATGCAGTTAGCATAAAAGCATAGAGTATGTACAGATATTGTGTTTCAAAACACTACAGAAAGACTCCTTAAAGAGTAGAACTGAAGCTTTGTTTTCCTTGTAGTGCATGAAGACATACAATTTATACAAGATTTTTCCACCAAAGCTATATTGAATACAGAAATGGTATAAACACAGTTAAACAAGTGTTATAATAGATATTTTCAATGAAGCCATTCATTTTCTGTCTGAAATGTCTTTGAGTGTGTTAGAATTCTGTTTTAACAGGATGTAGTAGAATATAATACATATTCCGACATATTATTTTTATTGAGCTGCAGCATCATATGTGAGCTGGAGACATTGTCAATCAGCTCAGAACTGAAATATGAATTGAGTGGACCCTTAAACATGTTTTTCATTGACCCTGTAAATGAGAGATTTGGTTATAAATCAGCAGTTTTGTATCCTTTTTCTCTGGACTCGAATGGGCTCTTTCACTCTTGCCTTCTTGATGGTCTTCTTTGTGATCCCATTGCTTGCTCGTTTCTGTCCCTGGGCTGGAGCTTTGTGGTCATCCATGTGTACAGAGTCCTCTGTAGGTGCTTGATTGAGCTCTGGAAGTTGCAGGCAGCTCAGGGCCTGGGTGTTCTCTTGTGGAGCTGAAGTGGGATCAGAGGCACTGATATTACTTGAGCTGGCCAGCTGACAGAGGGCAAAAGCTGCTGAGTGTCTGCGTTCACACTGATCTCGTTCAGTTGGACTGGTCAACAGTTGCCTCTCAGCCTGAGCATACTTGCTACACAGTTGTCTTACTACGTCAGACTGGGCTTGGCTACTGGATTTTGCACGGAGACAGAGGTTGAGAGGAGCGTCCTCTTTATTGCTGACCCCTGCGCTGGTGTCAATCTCAGATTCATGGTTGACTGGGGACGTGAGTGTGTTCCGGTCCCTCTTCGACAGGTTAAGAGGAGCACCTTCGTCATTGCTCTCCTCATCCTCTGCTTCCTCTGATGAGTAGCCAGAGTGCCTCTTTAAACTGGTGCTTTGCATATTGTTTCTGAAGAGAGATAAAGAGAAATAAAATGCCTTTTTTTAGTGGGATTAAATGGTACAACATTGTATACTACTATGCACTTTCCTACAGTGCATTCAATTCTGATCTATGATTGTATGTAATGTAACTTTCCTTACCTTCCTTGCTTTTGTGTGCTGTTCTCTTTCCTTTGGTTACACAGACTCCTAGATGAGTCGGTCATCAGCCCTCTTCTCAGAGTGGTGCAGTCTGATTGTGTTTCTCTGTGGGTGATGTGCTCGAGGTTGGTAGGGTGCTTCTGAGTTAACTCAACAGTACTCGGCCTGTCTGGGGACCCAGACGCAGCACAACCAGCCAAGGGGCTCTGCCGTGTTGTCTTGTCTTCTCCATGCTGCTGGTTCCCCCTAACCTCTTGCTGCCTGCTGTAGGAACCTGGGTGGTGATAGCTGTACCCTCCATAGACCCTGGGATCAAAACCATGGGGGTATATCTCAACAGGAAGATACCTCAGAGACTGCAATGTTGGAGGTTGTTCAGGGGGTGGATAAAGGTTGTAAGGCAGCTGTGGGACTGGGAGAAAGGAGTGGCCGTATCTGTAGTGGTAAGGAAGAAGGGATGGATTGGGAGCAAGTAGAGGTGCTGGTACTAGTGGTCTGTGGTGCTCTAGGAGACTCAGACGGGAGCTGCTTTGGCTTGGCATGTACGGTTGGTAGAGGGCATGCGACCGTCTTTCAGGAAGCAAGTATGGAGGGTAGTCTGCAACGGAGCTGGTTACAGGGGGTTTGAGGGGTACAGGGGTGGCCTGCTGACCCCAGATAGTTGGTTTGTGGAAGGAATGAGGAGCTTGCGGAGGGGGCTGCTCTGCTTTGTAGGGTAGTAAAGATTGAGACTCGCTTTCGCTCTTTCGTGGGACAGGCGAGAAGGCAGACGTTGAGGTGTGCTTGATCCCGGCCTCAACTACTTCCAGCTCTTTGCTTTCATTGTTGATTAACTCAGGAATAGATTCTGGGCTTTTCTTCACTGGACTCTCAGTTTCTACTCTCTGTGCTCCCTCCTCCACCTTCTGACAAGCTAGATCTTTGGTCCATTCCACCTCTCTGGCTTTGTTGCCCAGCCTGACTGGGCTGGATTTAGCAGAAGTTTGCATTCCTTCAGTGATCTGGGTGGAGGAATTGCTGTGCTGAGGAGCTCTGGAAGGTCTTGTTGACTGCTCCCCGCGCTGGGACACCAGAGAGATGGAGTTCTTGCACAGGTTGTACTTCATGTGGTTGAAGAGATGAGACTTGATGTTGCAAGTGAAGGGACACTGAAAGCACTGGTATTTGAAGGGCTTGCCAGGAGGACGTGGAATGTAGTGGGGTTTCTTTGGTTTTCTGTCGGGAGGAGTTTCCATGTTGGCACTATTGTGCTTTGTCAGTCCTGAAATTAAATGAAAATACAAATAAAATGACACTGAAAACAAGTACAGTGATACTATACAGTGATACTATGAACCATACCCTTCAGGCTCTCTGTGTTTTTTGCCTGCGGTGCAGTTTGGCAGTTAAGTAAAGAAAAAGGCTCTGCATTCAAACTCAGAACCAGCTTTGCATACACTGAGGCAATTTTTTATGGCCTTCTTGGCTTATGCCTCTGATTGTTTGGTGTGCCATGCGCCCTTGGCTGAGATGCAGCGACAGGTAAGAGCAGTTCTGATGAAGAAACCGTAGGCCTGTGGAGACTTGTGCCTCTCCCTTCGAACCCTCTGCTGATGGCGTGGGAAACCACAGACACCTGCTTCCCATGACCCCACCTGCAGGCCGCACAAACACACACTCTTTCTTGCTGACTGATGATCTCACCTGTGCTGAACACTAGAGGAGGCAGGCTGGCTGCTGTGGATGAATGATCATAACGGTATTTCTTGGGTATCATATAGCTCGCTTTGCCTGTTAGCTCAGCCAAATAATAACTGTTTCTTCTTGGGCTTCTGCGCTGTCTCGTTGTAGAGGGCCACAGTACTGCATACTTTTGGATTTTCTAATTCTACAACACCTGACCTGAATTCACAGAAGCCTTCGAAATGAGCATGTGAGTTTTATCAAGTATGCTTAGCAGCGAGGTAAACAGCACGGATGCAAAACTGCATTGAGGCGTCAATCCAGCACTTAAGCTGCACATCTCTATTTTTAAAGCCTGAATACTTGAAGACAGCTGAGGATTTAGAAGCTCCAGGGTTAGTATTGAAAGGACAAGGATCCTTTTTTTGTCTTTCCAGAGAAGTATTGCCGTGAGGGTTCTCTGTTGCTGTATAGGACTCCGCCCTAAAGAACCTGCTTGTCATCTACTGTCGCAACAGGTCGTCTGTCCAGTTTTGGCTTGGCTTGGCTTGGCTTGTCGCAAATGCTGCCGTTCCCTCCCAAGGAATAGAATCAAGAACTTTCTGTTGTGAAAGTTTTTTTTTTTCCTTGTGTCCTGAAACTACCTTTTCTTTGTCTGCTGTGACCATCAAAATTCTTTTGTTATTATAATAGCATTTTTGGAAATACCCTATATACTATATACTCAAAATAACGTCTGTAAACAACAGACTGTAAAATGAATGAAAATACTATTTTTATATAGAAGCCATTGGTGTGAGGGGTCATTTTATTAGTATTGTAAGTGTTAGTAGTAGTAGTAGTTTGTTGTTGTTGTTTTGTCCCGCTTATAAAGTTGATTCTGCTGGTTTCTTCGTACCCTCTAGGCATGGTGTAGTTTTCTCAGAATGATTCAGTGTTTCGATGCCTCAGTTTTTCTTATTAATTAAATCACAACTTGATTGCCAACATGTTTTTCTTCTGTCCTGTTGTTTTTGACTGTTTTCTACCAGAGTTGTCATTTCTGTTAGTGTTGTATGCCATACAGCACAGAGGCAACAGGTGCATTACAAAAACACCTGCTGCTGAAATAAACTTCCAAATTTCTGAAATAAAATTTTCACCTCTCTAATAAGTTCACTGAGGATAGATTTTTAAAAATCTCTCTAAAATGTCTCATCAAAATCATTTATTATTCAATCATAGTCCATAAAACATCTGTTAATAAAAACCCATGACCAGGTTAGTGCTGAGTAAGAAAATAATGCTTACCTGTTGTTGTTGTTACCGGCGCCAGATATTTGGTCCAGAGATTTTTGAGATGTGGTGTGGACAGTGCCGATGCGTCTGTATGTCCTGCTGTCATGGACAGTTTTCTCTCTCTCTCTTCCTCCTTTTCTGTCTCAGTGAATTGGTAGCTGTCAGTGGGGTGGAGTCTACGCCCAGGTAGAGCCCTCAGGCAGCACCTATGTAGCTGGTATTAGTCAGGCCCCAAGCCACTATTCATAAACACTTGCTTCCTCTCTGCCCATGTGGCCATCGGGGTGGCCTGAACACTATCACAGCCACCATCTACTACAGCTGGATGCGAGTTGGAAAAGGTCAAGGGGTGTTGGGGCTGAGATGGTACACTGGCGAGATTTGCATGATAAAATTCTGTTTTGCCTGACATCTTTTGCTGCGAGCAGCTAGACACACATGGAGTGTACATGCCAGTACGGTGGGAGTGCCTCACTCACAATTTGAATATTGAATAAGTGATGTATTTACAGTCACCTTTTGAAACCTGTGCTCTGAGAAAAATTAGACCTATTATATTTTCTGTGTATGCACAGTATAAGGATTTAATCAGAGCTGATTTTGATCCAAAGACTTGTATTTAAATGCTTAAAATTTATGAAATGGAAACAAACTGTAATGTTGCATATGTTTGGTTTGGTTACCAAAACATTTTCGATGTAAAACGAGAGGTTTTAGTTTTAAGTAAAGAAAAATCCCTCTGTGAGTTGGTGCGTTTAAAATGGACTTCCTTTTGATTCCTTTGGTTCCTTATGATTCCATCAGTGCATAATGGGTTATATTCCATTCCATTCTATTTTCTTAGTTTGAATTTTTAGGGGATTTCCAGTGATTAGTGAGTCCTTGCTCACAATGAGTGCTAGGTGGTCTATAAAGGCTCATTCATTATGATTCTCCATATAGGGTGACTGCTGGTGTTGTATTAATGACTAAACATGTTATATTACTTTGAAGTTTCTGGCCTTGACTGTTAAGATATTTTGGTTGGCTTATTGAGAAGTGTTTTTTGTATGGGTTTGGGTGTATTTGTTGTGCACATGCATCTCAAGTGTTGAGCAATATTTTACACACCTGTGATTTTAGGTAGGTCAGTGTGTTCGCTTATTCATTTTCAAACCTCTCCTTAAGGAAGCCTAATTGAAGTTATCATGCAGTACCTAGTTTGACTTATCAGTGCTTAAAATTTTCTGCAAATTTCAATTCATGCATGTTATTTAGCATATTCGCATAAATAATGCTCAGAATCAGCAACTAATTGTCAATTAAATGTGTTCTCTGTAGAGGACGTGTTAACTTATTTTCACTTAGAAAATCAACACAGTATAATTTGACCAGGTGCACTCAAACATTTGCACACAGTTGTATATTGTTTTAATATGAGTCTGTGCCTAATCTTTCAGTTGTGCCAGTGATCCTGAAGGCTCTAACATATGATGAGAAGCGAGGAGCCTGCAGTTTGGGCTCAAACGTCCGGGACGCTGCCTGCTATGTTTGCTGGGCTTTTGCTCGTGCCTACGACCCCAGCGAGCTGAAACCATACGTCAACCAGATCGCCAGGTAAAAACACCCTGCAGCCATCAGCACAAAGAAAACCTCCTTCACAAAACCCGTCTCTATAAAAATCTTGCCAGGTGCTCAAATACTGTCAAGCAGCTTCAAGAGGAGCCACTTGGGGTGTTTTTAAAGAGCATTCCTAATATTTTTATTTGACTGATGCCAAAGACCCTTGGATTGATGACAATTTATCTAAAAAAAAAAAGAAAGAACCCTTAAACTGGTCAATTTTACATTGTTATACCTTTTTTTCACGCTCACACTTTACATGGTTATTCAAAGAACCAAAAATTAATGGCATAATTTTTGTAGCACCAATTTGTTAAGAGTGAATTCCATATCAGTGGAATATAGCAAGAATTTCATTTTACATGGGATCTAGTAACAAATTAGGGAACGAGCAAACATCCCAGAAACATCTAGATGGTGAAGTCAAAAGCCAGCGGCTAGCCTATTTTACCGTAGTACCCAGAGAAAACATGTGAGGTTAATATCTGAAAGCATGCGATCGTGGTAAAAAGCTAATTAATCAGATTACATTTTACAGGTATAGGTATAATCAGATACAACTTTCACTTAGAAGTAGCATAGAGAAACTAGCTAGGAACGGTGTTCCCAAAACCAGGAGAAATAGTCAAAAAGGGTAATATTGCATTCACACAATTCAGTTTCCATAGATTATCATATGATGATATGCAGCCATTGGTGAAGAGCTTCAGTAATCTGTTTTATTGAAAGGGAATAAAGACAATAACTCATTATGAGAGAACACAAGCACATTATCATTGACATGGGGGGCAGATTTCAAGCATATGAGCCAAATCCCTTAGATCTAGATATCTTTAAGATGAAAAGCATATATGCAACCTAGTGTGTCCAAACTTTAGACTGATACTGTATGTAAGTCATGTTTGATGTAACTGCTCTAACATTGTTGGCAGCGTTACAGAATTAATTGCTTTGTACAGTAGATCTAACATTGTCATTGTGGTAAAAGTGAAAGCTTCATGTAGATGCTTGACCTTTAGCTTCGCTTTTGCTATCATTTCTCCAACCATTGAGAAACAACAGTGTTTTTCTGGACTTGACAGTGATGGGTGGAATTCAATATGTAAACCTGGCATCAAGTTCACATCCCACATACTGTGGGTTTGTGTTATTTAGTCAGCACGGCCCCCAAGGCTCCTTACTTGCTTGCTTAAGCCCAACACAAATGGTTTTCATCTTGTCCCCCAGTGTCAGTCCTCCCAGGGCGTTCAGTGCCTTTTACTGTCATAACGTTAAAGCTACCCAGCCTGGCCATATGTCGTGTGTATAAACGCTGACCTAATTATATGGTGGTAGTACAATGAATGTTATACTTTTTATTCAGTGGTGGTACAGAAACCAAACAGCTCTTCTGAAACGCTCTTATGCAGTTTGTTTCGGAAGAAGGCCTGTTGAAGAATTCTTGTTCGCCCTGCTGTGGCATTTGATATTTATTTCCCAAAACCAGTTTTAATGCCTCTCCCAGTTCTTAGTCTCTTCACACCCTTCTATTTATTCCAGGACTGGTTTGTGTGTCTGTGTGTGTGGCAAAGTAAGGTAATGATGAAATGCTTTTCATCATTTTTTTAATATAGATGAATTGTGGTAGGCAGATTGTTTTCCTTCAATCCTGTATAGATACTGTTATAATGTCATTACTTATTTATCTGCTACTAGATCAAAACAATGCGCTGAATTCATTTTGCTTTGATGTTACCAGCACAGTTTGTGTGCAGGTATGTCAGACATGGGGGGGAAACCCATTTGTCATCTTCAAAATCCATTAAAGAAAACAAATTGTTATGCAGCACTGTGCAAAAGTCAGAGACCACGCTTTCTTTATTACATTTTCAGGACAGAATTTTCAAAGCAGCCACTAAATACAGTTTATTCATTTTCCAGGAGATATCTCTGAGGAGATTAGAGCAGGGGTGTCGATCTTATCTGCAAAGGCTGCAGGTTTTCACTTCAAACGAACTGAAGCACACCTGATTCTACTTGCTTAATCAGTTGGTTTTAGTCTTCAAAAATTTCATCAAGTGACCTCCTGCTTTGTTGGAGTGAAAATGTGTAGCGACACCGGCCCTTTGCGGGTAAGATTGGACACCCATTGATTAGAGGAAGAAGGAAGAATGGAACGCCTAACAACCAGACCTGGTACACCACCAAAACTGTCCCCATCAAACAGTACTTTCAAACAATGCTTTCATCTTTGAAAGAGAGCAGAAAATCAAGCTCCACTCTTGCTTCAGATCTGCAGACATCCACAGTCCATCCATTATGAGCCAACTCAACTCTAGGAGTCTGAAAGTACATGTAAGAAAAGAAAATGGAAATAGACAGAATATTTGCAAACCAAACAGAAATTGCTGGTGTTCTTAGAACAAAGGACTGACCACCTCAGAGTCCAGACCTCAACATCAGTCCATCCATCCATCCATCCATCCATCCATCATTTATTTAAAGTGTAGTATGCAGTGATTTCCCCACCTGGTCTTTGGGGCCCACCAGACCGTCCACATTTTTGCCCCACCGCAACGTGCAACACATAAGGATGCAGTTAAAAATGTGAACCATATGGGGCTCTCAGGACCAAATTGGGAACCACAGCTCTAGGCAGTAGGGCTGGGTTTTGAAACCCAGTCCCTTTATAGTACTGACCAAATAGCTAACAAGCATTCTACCCCAGATTTTAGGAGTCAGTCATATCAGCATCATTGAAGCATTCCAAAATCTAGATTGCTGTTTGGCCGTCTAAATTACAGTCTGTATGCCTGCTAGAAATGTCAGTGCTTCTTGATTACTCTGTGGTCAGTAAATATACCCAGTTCCAGCTCCTTATCCTCATTTGTGGTTTGATCCATACCCACTTTTTCGGTAATTAAAAAGAAGTTATGAAAAAAGTTGCATATTGAAATCAAGATATTGGTATTGGTATCAACACATTTTGAACAATGTGGGGGCAGTGTCCAGACCTGGATGTACAGAAAACAGACAGATTTTTGTAGTATTTTAGATATAAATGTTTGTAACATCGCACTTCTTGACCATCGACCAGCTACATTTTTGATTTCTGGTTTGGGGTCGAGTATAATTTGAGTCTCGTCCCAACCCAACACTACCGGATAGCCAGTCAGCATTCACTTGACATACAGCTCTGCAGATTCACTTGACGTGTAGTTGGAGGTGGTGTGGAGGAGTTTGCACATTGTGGCCTCTGGAAGTCCTCCAGAAGCTGTGCTTACCCCATTAACCCCTTCTCTGTATCTAGTTACCCTTAGAAGTATAAATCAGCCATAGAAGATACTACACTTTAATAAAACACTGCATATAAAATTGACCCCCTTGGAGATAGGTAGTGTGATTAGTTGTGGTAGGAGGGAGTGCAGATGAACAACCTAAAGAAGTTTATGTAGTTTTCACTCTTTTTTTTATGACAGTCTGGCAGTAATGATGTAAAGATGATGCTATACTGAAATGATGCCATCTAATTCAACTTTCCTCCCTGCTCACATCCCGGGGCAAGTGTGGGCCTATCCATAACTGACTGTGCAGTTTGCTTCAGTTTGTCAGGGGCCCCCGCCCTCCCCTTTCACTGTTACGCTGCCAGGTTTCGGCTTTGTTGCCGTGGTTTCGGTCACCCTCTCGCTGAAGTGGCGGGCCTGTCAGGTCCTGTTGTCGTTTCCCAGCAGTAGCGTTCTGCATGCGCTCTGTCTGCACGCGTTTCAACTGTCGTTGGGTCATTTTCCACCAGCAGGAAGGCTTTACCCACTCACGCATGGCCTACAAAGTGCATCCATCTTAAGTTGGTGATTAAACTGCACTTATATAATATTCAGTGAGGTTTGCTTTATGAATGCTGATGTGGAATCCAGATCACCCTGTGGATACTGACAAAATCATGTTATGGAAAATACTACTACTACTACTAATAATAATCATCATCATCATCATAGTAATCATAATCATAACTCATGTTCAGGTAGATTACCGTGATAGATTAGTACATTATGTGATGTTAAATGCAACGTAGAAAAGTAATAATTGCGTCAACGTTGTCAAAAGTAGTATTAATGATGTGTTACGCCTGTTATTTGAACGGTTTGTTGTCTTGGGGGCAGGTTCACTGTTTCTGACCTTATCACAGTATGGCTTAACTGAAAAAACATTGAGGCCTCTGCAGCTAAATGTAATATCAAATTTTGTAAGTATCTAGTGGCTCTATACTTTACCTTTATTACAGCTTCCATTCTTTTCAGAAGACTTGCTTTCAGTTTTTTCAAAGAAATGCTGAATCTTTTTCCACCCCTCTAAAGTTCAGTCTAAGAAGTTGGTTGTATTTTCTGCTTCTCATGACCCAAATACTTCTTAACACATTCAGTGATGTTGAAGTCTGGACTCACTCTGTTTCTCTGAGAACACCAGCAGGTTCTTCATTTGATTTCTTCGTTTCTGTCCATTTCCTTTTCTAAGTGAAGACTTATTTACATTTACATTTATGGCATTTGGCTGACGCTCTTATCCAGAGCGACTTACAATTTGATCATTTTAAACAGGTAGGCCAAGGTGGTGTTAGGAGTCTTGCCCAAGGACCCTTATTGGTGTAGTGTAGGGTGCTTGCCCTGGTCGGGGATTGAACCCCAGTCTACAGCGTAGAAGGCTAGTGTAGTGGTTAACACCTTTGCCAACCACCATTATTGATAAGCATAGCGCTGAGTTGTCCTCTTACAGTGGAATAGTTTTCAGATCTGAAGTAAGAGTGGAGCTTGATTTTCTCCTCTTTCTCAAAGATAAAAGCTGTAAGTTTGCTTATGTGATGGTGACAGTTTTGGTGGTCTTCCAGGTCTTAGACGGTTGTCAGGCATCTTCTCCATTTCCTTTCATATCTTTAATACATTTTTTGAACTCCTGTTTTGTTAATTCTTCTTTTTATTCTTGTATTTTTCCCATCCCGTCTCTTATACAAGTGCACTTATATCTAAACTCTTAAATATCTAACTAAAACTGAATAACTTGTAAATTGTACTTGACCCAGAAAATGTAATCATCTTCTAAGACTGGATTCTGGAGATGTGGAATAATATCTCTGCATTATTTTGGAAAATTAAAGCAAGACTCTTTAAAAGAATGGAAACTGTAGTGAAGGTAAAAGGTGGACACAATAAATACTAAAAGTATATTTAGTTGATGAGGCTGTGTAATTTTGTTATGTATGTATTTTTGCTGTTTTTACCTGGTGCTGGAAAATGTAATAACTTGTGCTTAATGGCTGTTTTGACTGAAAATGATAGTCGTCTCTGACTTTTGCACAGCTCTGCACCTCCCATGTGCAGAATATGCAGTATGTCCAGTCTTTGGCCAAACTAATTCACAGGCTCTTTTCAAACGCAGAAGCCCCTCAAAAAATCTTCAGTTTTCACCACAGTTTGTTTGTTTTGTTGTATTTTGGAAAATGACCTTGGAAAAATTCACACACTGAATCATGATGAAGTTTGGGATTTGATGCAATGCATTACCTCCTAAGAAATTGTAAGCAAATGGAATTATTTTGAGATTTAAACTCTACCGTGAGCTCCATACCATGAGCTCCATACCATGACCTAAGCAAGACGATGCCTGTGTTAATGAGATTGAACTTCTGAATAAATGAACTACAGGGCTGAAGATTTGAATAAGCTTTATAGCATCACTGCTGTAGAAGAGGCTAACATTTTAATGCAAAACAGTAAGACTACAGAAGCGCATGCATATTGTGAGTAGGTAAAACCTCCGCCTGTTTTCTGTTGCTCCAGGCCATTGTCAGTTCATCGAAACCTTCACAAACATGTTGAGTAGGTTTATAGGAGCATGTGTGTGAGCACGGCAGCGCCAGCAGCGCATAATTCTCTCAGGCTGTTTGCGTTTTGGTGGGAATCCCTCGCAGGCATGTTCACACACCTTGTCAGCATGGAAGTGGAGGAGCAGCTAGAAAAAAGACGAAGCAGGGCAATGGGGGCACTAAGGGAAAAAAGCCAGCAGTGAGGGAAAACTTCATGCACAGTCAGAGCTAAATACATCGCTGGGGGAGTTATTGTAGCTTGTCATAGTGAGTGTGATATAGATTGCACAACTGATTTCAGGTGCAGAAACTGATTATTACGTATGAGATGAAGTCATGGTTTCAGTGTTGCACTAAAGCCCTGGTTTCCCATAAGTGAAATGAATACTGCATTAATACTTATTTATAAACGTGTTGTAACACAAGTGTCACTGCTTATTTTATCAACTTTTAGATGGATATTATAATTAAAACATTATTTAAAGTGCCATCACTGAACCCACCCAGAGAGAGCGAGGCCAGTTGTGCTGTCTAGGACTCTCAGCCACAGATGGCTGTAGCATCACCAGGGATCGAGCTTGCGATCTCCTGATGGTACCGATTACTATTTAAGAGTAGAAGTTGTTATTTCATGACCTTTTACATTTACATTTTTGGCATTTGGCTGATGCTCTTATCCAGAGTGTCTTACAATTTGATTGTTTTACACAGGTAGGCGAAGGTAGTGTTAGGAGTCTTGCCCAAGGACTCTTATTGGTATAGCTTAGGGTGCTTACCCAGGCAGGGGATTGAACCCCATTCTAGGGCGTAGAAGGCAGAGGTGTTACTCACTAGACTACACCAACCACAAGATTAGATGGTTGCGCCACTCAGGAGCCCTGGGAGAGCAGTGTTAATTAGATGACACTAATATATTCTGGTCATATTCTGACATTGTAGCACAAACAAATGTTCAAAACAAGTGTTCTTACCATACAAAACAGTTACACCCAGTGATGGAAGAATAAATGTTTATATTGTTTTTATAATTCTTTTTGTAGGTGCTTTATAATTATTCACAGGACATTATCCATTTAAGTCATTGTAAGGAATAGTGACACTTATGTTGCCACATGTTTATAAGTCATAAAAGAATTAATAAAGTTCATTTTTAGAGCCTTATCATTGTTTAAAAATTTGTTTAGAAAGCATTGAGCCTCATTCAGCAATGTTGAA